>NC_091770.1:95908770-96138770 GCF_029378745.1 Bos indicus | reverse complement strand
AAATTTAAGAATTGGTATTTTCTGACCACCTATCAAGTTGATTGTCTTGTAAAGGAAGACAATATAAAAGAAAGTATATTTCTGCTTACATTTGATTGTCCAGAAATGCTTCAGTGTGGCAAAAATAAAGCAGCAATAGTAGAATCTCTTGCCCTTCAGATTGAAAAAGATTAAAATGAACAGACATTCCCTTCTTGATAAGACCAAATTGGTGAAGTTTTCTGGAAAATACTTTCTGTGATATGTATCAAAAGCCTAAAAATATAAATGCTCCTTCTACTTGGAAAATACTTGGAAAATCCTTGAATGTACTCTAAGGAATTAACCAGAAGAGTATACAGAGATCTGGATTTTCTGAAACATTGAAAATAACCTAAATGCCCAGTAAAGGATTAGTTAGATAAATTATGACAGAGTATTCACATAATGGATATTACATAATGATTAAAATGATGATACTGATGTTACTTCTTGATATAGAAAGATTGAATAATATGGCAAATAAAAAACAGATTATGAAATAGCATGTATGGTTTCACCAGATTTTTGTTAAAATGAGTATATTTGCGTAGAAATAAATATGAAAAAGATGTACACAAATATCAGGTTATCTCCAACTTCTATTTCTTTAATAATTTTTATTCCTTTAAGATTCTTTTTCTAAAATGAATGTGTTTTATACTCCCTTAAAGTGAAAGTAAAGTGAGCTCAGTCGTGTCTGACTCTTTGCAACTCCATGGACCTACCAGGCTCCTCCGTCCATGGAATTTTCCAGGCAAAAATACTGGAGTGGGTTGCCATTTCCTTCTCCAGGAGATCTTCCCCACTCAGGCATTGAACCTGGGTCTCCCGCATTGCAGGCAGACACTGTACTGTCTAAGCCACAGGGAAGCCCAAATGTGATAATAATAATGAAACAGAAGTTAAAGTGAGAATTTATGAGAGAAAGTTCACCCAGTTTGTGTAGAGAAAAACTGGTGGGGTGTTTTTAGACAAAGATGATTCCGATTTTTAAAACAGTGAAATATCATTGCTAAAAGCCATACGATACTCATGTTGTCGTTTAGTTGCTAAGTCATGCCTGACTCTTTCGCGACCCCATAGACTGTAGCCTGCCAGGCTCCCCTGTCCATGAGATTTCCCAGGCAAGGATACTAGAGTGGGTTACCATTTCCTTCTTCAGGGGGTCTTCCTGACACAGGGATCAAACCTGCATCTCCTGCATTGGTAGGTGGATTCATTACTGCTGAGCAACCTGCAAAGCCTTCATGGTCCTCATACTGACATCTTACACTAAGGTATTGAGGACCTGTTTCTGGATTAAGAAAAGCTACTAGCTACTTGTTTGATTTTTTTCTTTTTAATCATAGATTTAGAAAATTTTGAGTAGCTGTTATGTATAAAGCATAGTACAGGGACTAGGGAAAGGAAGAAATACGAATAAAATTAGACCTCTGACCATAGGAACAACAAAGAATAATAGTATTGTCTCGTATTGTCTCCTGTTGACTGAATACTTGGTATATACCAGGCAGCATGCTAGAAACTTTAAGAATATAATTTCTAATCTACACAGTATTTCCAGGATATAGACGGTGTTAGTCCCATGTTCATATGGGGTCCAGAAGAGATTAAGCAATTTGCTCAAGATCACACCCTGATATATGGTAGGACCAGCTTTTAAAGCAGTTTATCTGACTTTGGAGTTTATACTATCTGTTTAAGAAGAACCGCATATATTACAAGAAATATTTTCCAAATGTATTTTATTTGCTTGTCAAATATATTATGTGTTAGTAGGAGATAAGAAGCTCTAGTTTTCCTAACATTTAGCGTAAGAAAAAATTGTATCAGCTTTTTCCATCTTAGTCCTGGAGGAGTCCTTGATTCATGAGGCCTGAATTCTGTTAGTTACTATGTCACTAGCTTTCTGTGTGACTTTGAATGCATTATCCTACATTTTTGGGCTGAGTTAACCAGTCAGTAAAATGAGGAGGGTGACCAAGGTCAGACCCATCGTTAGAATTAGATGATTTAATGGTCAGTATGAGATGTTTAGAAACATTTGTAGACCCTTAAGTATTTAGGTTCTTTTTCTGAGAATACTGTAGGCAAGGCAGATGTTTCATTCATCAGGAGCTTGTTGAATGTTTATCTTCATGTTGGCAGAGTAAGAGATCCCTGGGGGGCATTGATAAAATGATAGTCCCTGCCCTCAGAGAAGCAGCTCAGAGTCTTGTGAGATGAACAGACCATGATGATCCAAGGACCAGAGATTTGGAAGTGCAGTTGACCCTCCATGTTCATAGACGTGGAACCTACAGATACGGAGGGTCAACTGTTCTTGGCCATTTTGTATAGGATACTTGAGCATCTGTGAATTTTGGTGTCTGGGCGGTGGGTGGTGGTCCAGGAATCAATCCCTCATGGAGGCTGAAGGGCGATCATATATTTGAAGGATCCAGGTGTAGACTAAACTCTTGGGGGAGAAGTCATTGGAGTCTTAAACCCAGTCTTGAAAGGTGAGGAGGTTCTGTCTGCAATCTGTGGTTTAGTTTTTCAGGGACTGCCCACACACTTGCCATTGCGCAAGCATGTACTCCCCTGGAGGGAAGAGAGGCCTCTTCCTGCCTGCTTCATCCCATCCTTTTAGGTGGCTGTGTCCCCTTCCTAGAAGCCTAGAAATGCTGACTCAGGTCTGACATACCAGGAACCACATTATCTGCTGCCATGTGAAATTCTTTCTCAAGTAGAAAGTAGGGGAAAATCCCCTACTTGTCCTTCTCGAGAGCAGACTCTTCTGGAATGTTTCCTCAACTTCCCTGACAACGGCATCCTATTGTCTGCTTCCACAGCACCTTGTTTATGATTCTTGAGTGTACACATCTTTCTCCTTCTGTGTATCTTTCTCCCTTTTCTCTGTTACAGAGCACCCAACATACTGCTCAATACATATTGGGAAGGGGAACATAAATCTGCACCCTGATTGGTTATATTTGGTCATTTGAATAACTCTAGTAATAATAACATTAATAATAGTAGCTTGCATGTTTTAAGAACTTACTGTGTGCCAGTCACAGTTCTGAGTGCTTTGCATGTAATGATTAATTTACTTCTCACGGCAGCCCTGTGAAGAGGTATTATGAGAATCCCCAGTTTGAGAGGTGAGAAGACTAAGGCTCAGAGAAGTGAAATGCTTTGCCTCAGGCCACAGAGCTGGGAGGTGGGGCATCAGCATATGAGCCCAGGCACTCCGGACCTCGTTCCTGATCTCTGTGTTATACTTGCATGAATTGTGAAGGGCTCCCAAAGGTCTTCTTCTTGTTATTGTGAGGTTAATCCTCAGCCAGGTTTTAAGTGGCTCCTTGTTTTCCCCAAGGGGTTGGCTGCAAAGGTGGTGATGATTCCTTTTGCTCTGAGGTTTTGTAAAGCCTTTTTGCCAGTGGACTATTTTGTAGCAAAAGCCATTTAGGAGACAATGAGGTGCTTAGGGACAGAGTGCTGCTATTCTGCTGATGACACAGTGTTTTATGTGCTTGGGTTTTAAAGGGTGTGGGCTGTGTTTCCTCAGGCCCGAATGATTGAGGGACATAAGTGAGAGTAAGCTGACTGCAGTTTAGTCTGGAAGGATCGAGGTAATTTGTACAGACTGGTAAGCGTTTAGACTTGACTCGGAGAAAGGATGTTGCTTATAGAAAAGGCAGAAAAATACTAAACTGTATTTGTGTGCAAAACAAAGGGTCTGTCTGTGAAATCAGTAATGTCCAGGTGATGATTTTCAAAGAAAGATTATTTCCAAAATGAGACTGAAGCCATTTAAAGATGTGAATTGATGGGAGTATTCTTTTTCACCACTCTCTCCTCACAGTTTGTCCCTAAGGTCAGCCAGCGATTCCTTCTCAGTGTCTCAGATTTGACACTTCTCGTATTCACGAGTCACTCCTTTGTTCCAGGACCTTCTCACATCCCATTTGTGTTAGAGCAGCAGCTTCCAAGCTGGTCTCCCTGCCCTTGTCCCCTCTCCTCCCGTGTGTCGAGTACAGCAGTGGCCAGATTAAGTACCCCCACTGCCCTCGTGAGGGAGCAGGACTAACTCACCTGACAGCCCGTCAGCAGTGGCACCCTTGCTCCCCGATGCTTTCCAGCTTAATTCTTCCTGTTCAGTATAGTGGGACCTTTGTTTAACCATCACCCACCTTCCTGTTGTAGGTATGTGATTTTAGTTGATACATCATTTCTCATTTTAGCCCCAGGATAGTCCAGAAAGATAAGAGACTTTTATGCGTGTTCTCTAGATGAGGAAACCAAGAGGCAGAGAGGAGAAAACCCTACAAAGGAACTTCCACATGGATGCAAGATAATTAGCAGCTGAGTGAGTGAATGATGGAAAGGCCAGTAATTAGGAAAGCCTGTGCAGTCTGATTATAGAGCTTCTGTCACCCTGCCTCCCAGCAGGACCCCACTTTGCAGATTACCTGACAGTTTTATGCAGTTTTTCACATCTTTGCTCCCGTACTTTCTTCAGCCTGGGCTCCATTAGTCCATTGCCTCATGTTCTGCAGAACACAGAACCAAGATCACTCCAGTTAGTGCTTTGATACTTGAACCGCTTTTTATCTTCCCATTCCCTCTAAAATTTTGTATCATTTACATTATAAATACTCAAGAGACTGATTTGTGACTTTTCTAATCAATCATGTGTGTATGATGTCATATACAGTAACATTTTTTTTCTTATGTATTTTCCTCAAACGAGTACTTTCCTTAGTGTTTAAGTGTTGGGTTTTGTTTTTTTCCTTTGTTGTCTTTTATTTTTGTTCCCATTTGCACATCTCTTTCAAGATACCTGTCACTGGAGAGGTATTGTCTGCCTTTGCTTGGCTCACAGTTGTGTTCATCTCACAGCCTGTCTCTTCTTCTCTGTTGTTTGGAAAGAGTTGCCCAGAGGTCCTTCTGACACAAAATGGTAGAGGAGGAAAACTTGGGAATAAGGGATGTAGTCTCTGCCCTGGAGCTATCTATCCTTTAGGGGAAGGCGTCTCAGAGCAGCAGCTGTTCCCACAACACCAGCCACAACTAGTGCTCAGAGGTTTTGTGCCAGGCTGAGCTGAGCTGCTCAGGGTGGGCCACGTTTAAGCAGGTGCAGACGTGCCCCCTAGCAATTGTTATTTCATTTAATTTAGTGAAAACTTACTGAGCCTCTACTTTCTAGGCCCTCTGAATACGTATGTGAATGAATTCCTATCCCTGCTCTGAAGGAACTTGAATGTAGACTAGTAGGTACACAAGCCACAATAAGGAGCATTAAGAAAGTTCTAGATTAAAGACAACTTATAAAATTCAAGTTTCATGTATCTTTTTTTGAGTGGTGAATGCTAAATCATCTTAACATCATTTAGTGTAATTTATTGTTAGTTTGGGCTTCCCTGGTGGCTCACCGGTAAAGAATCTACCTGCCGGTGCAGGAGACATAGGTTTGATCCCTCGGTCAGGAAGATCCCCTGGCAAAAGAAATGGCAACCCACTCCCGTATTCTTGCCTGTGAAATCCAGTGGACAGAGGAGCCTGGTGGGCCACAGTCAATGGGGTCACAACTAGACACACTTTAGTGACTAAACCACAGCATTGTTTTAGGTTAGGTGTAATTTTGCATTCTGTGTTTGTATACCTACCTTTGTAATCTTTAAATTTTTCTTTTTCTATATAATACTCCTTTTCAGTGATCAGCTTGCATTCCTAGCAGATACAGCATAATTTACATACCTTAGAAGTTGCTTCCTGAACAGCCTTGCGGAAAGACAAAGGTAGGGAGTCTTATCAGAGAGGAGAAGAGTGTTCTTGGTGAAGATGGAATAAGTGATAGGAGTCATTTTGGCCTGAACATAGAGTGGAACGTGGTTGTCTTTTTCTTCCCTCCTTCCCTTCCCCTCCCTCTTCTTTTTCTTCTTCTCTCTCTTTCTTTTTATTGAGCTACTAGTAGCCGGGGAACATACAGAGAAAAAGATAGTTTGGAAAGTGGGAGGATTCCAGTGGTAGTCCATATCTAGGGATTTTAAACTTTGTGAAGTATTGGGAAACTTCCTTCATCATCTGAGAAGAGGTTTGTGCCACTACTGGTGCGTGACATGACTGGGGCTGTACTAAGCCTCTGGCTGTTCATGTAAATAGACATTCGAAGACATCTGATAAATCTGAGGATGGAATTAGTAGGACTTGGTGTCCTCACATTGTACAGGAGACAGGGATCAAGACCATCCCCATGGAAAAGAAATGCAAAAAAGCAAAATGGCTGTCTGGGGAGGCTTTACAAATAGCTGTGGAAAGAAGAGAAGCGAAAAGCAAAGGAGAAAAGGAAAGATATAAGCATCTGAATGCAGAGTTCCAAAGAATAGCAAGGAGAGAAAGAAAGCCTTCCTCAGCAATCAATGCAAAGAAATAGAGGAAAACAATAGAATGGGGAAGACTAGAGATCTCTTCAAGAAAAATAGAGATACCAAGGGAACATTTCATGCATAGATGGGCTTGATAAAGGACAGAAATGGTATGGACCTAACAGAAGCAGAAGATATTAAGAAGAGGTGGCAAAAATACACAGAACTGTACAAAAAAGATCTGCACGACCAAGATAATCATGATGGTGTGATCACTCACCTAGAGCCAGACATCCTGGAATGTGAAGTCAAGTGGGCCTTAGAAAGCATCACTACGAACAAAGCTAGTGGAGGTGATGGAATTCCAGTTGAGCTCTTTCAAATCCTGGAAAATGATGCTGTGAAAGTGCTGCACTCAATATGCCAGCAAATTTGGAAAACTCAGCAGTGGCTACAGGACTGCAAAGGTCAGTTTTCATTGCAATCCCAAAGAAAGGCAATGCCAAAGAATGCTCAAACTACCGCACAATTGCACTCGTCTCACACGCTAGTAAAGTAATGCTCAAAATTCTCCAAGCCAGGCTTCAGCAATACATGAACCATGAACTTCCAGATGTTCAAGCTGGTTTTAGAAAAGGCAGAGGAACCAGAGATCAAATTGCCAACATCTGCTGGATCATGGAAAAAGCAAGAGAGTTCCAGAAAAATATCTATTTCTGCTTTATTGACTATGCCAAAGCCCTTGACTGTGTGGATCACAATAAACTGTGGAAAATTCTGAAAGAGATGGGAATACTAGACCACCTGACCTGCCTCTTGAGAAATCTGTATGCAGGTCAGGAAGCAACAGTTAGAACAGGACATGGAACAACAGACTGGTTCCAAATAGGAAAAGGAGTACTTCAAGGCTGTATATTGTCACCCTGCTTATTTAACTTCTATGCAGAATACATCATGAGAAATGCTGGGCTGGATGAAGCACAAGCTGGAATCAAGATTGCCAGGAGAAATATCAAAACCTGAGATATGCAGATGACACCACCCTTATAGCAGAAAGTGAAGAGGAACTAAAAAGCCTCTTGATGAAAGTGAAAGAGGAGAGTGAAAAAGTTGGCTTAAAGCTCAACATTCAGAAAACTTAAGATCATGGCATCTGGTCCCATCACTTCATGGGAAATAGATGGGGAAACAGTGGAAACAGTGTCAGACTTTATATTTTTGGGCTCCAAAATCACTGCAGATGGTGATTGCAGCCATAAAATTAAAAGATACTTACTCCTTGGAAGGAAAGTTATGACCAACCTAGACAGCATATTAAAAAGCAGAGACATTACTTTGCTAGTCCGTCTAGTCAAGGCTATGGTTTTTCCTGTGGTCATGTATGGATGTGAGAGTTGGACTGTGAAGAAAGCTGAGTGCCAAAGAATTGATTCTTTTGAACTGTGGTGTTGGAGAAGACTCTTGAGAGTCCCTTGGACTACAAGGAGATCCAACCAGTTCATCCTAAGGGAGATCAGTCCTGGGTGTTCACTGGAAGGACTGATGCTAAAGCTGAAACTTCCAATACTTTGGCCACCTCATGTGAAGAGTTGACTCATTGGAAAAGACTCTGATGCTGGAAGGGATTGGGGGCAGGAGGAGAAAGGGACAACAGAGGATGAGATGGCTGGATGGCGTCACTGACTCGATGGACGTGAGTCTGAGTGAACTCCGGGAATTGGTGATGGACAGGGAGGCCTGGCGTGCTGCGATTCATGGGGTCGCAAAGAGTCGGACACAACTGAGCGACTGAACTGAACTGAACTGACTGATGTCTGCCTAGCCCTGTGGAGATAGTAGGCTTCCTGGTGAGAAGGCTGGAATTGCTGAAGAATGGCGTGCTTCCGATTAAATGGAAAAAGACTAAGGATTAGAGCTAAAGAAAATGAACCCTGTTAGACTGGTTAGCTTTATCCGTGGACTGGTTGTAGACAGGGCATGACTTTTCCATCCTTAGATGGTGACAGGAAAAACAGAGAACTGGCAGTCACAGGATGTGTTTTCCTGTCCTGAAGTTCTGCCCTTTTCTTGCCGGTAAGTCCTCATGAACTCTTAGAGCCTCAGTCTCCTCATGTGAAAGAAATGAGGATAATTATACCTACTGAGTAGTGGTTATTTTTAAAGTTAAATGGAGAGTACCTGTGAAAGTGCTGTAGCAGTGGCCTGCTCTTACTCTTATTATTTTTAAAAATAATTTTATTTATTTCTTTATTTTTGGCTGTGCTGGGTCTTTGTTGCTATGCAGGCTTTTCTATAGTGGGAGCAAGTAGGGACTACTCTCTCATTGCAGTGCAGGCTTCTCATTGCTGAGGCTACTCGTGTTGTGGAGCACTGGCTCTAGGGCGTGTGGGCTTCAGTGGTTGTGGGTCCCGGGCTCTGAATCACAGGCTCGATAGTTGTGGCGCATGGGCTTAGTTGCTCCGCAGCATGTGGGATCTTCCTGGATCAGGGATTGAACCTGTGTCTCCTGCATTGGCAGGTGGATTCTTTTACCACTGAGCCACTTGGAAAGTTCTCTAATGAGTTATTATATTAACCATTACGTTTTCCACCTTTGACTTTCTATCTCTGCTGTAACCCTTCGTCAAGCATTATCAGGATTATAATCCAAGGAGAAATTTAACCATGCCTAGCTTCACCAGTACTCACTTTGCCCACAGAAAATGGACTTGTGAGGCTGTGTAATGTTCATTTGCTAGTTAGAAAGTGAAACCATAGTTATTTCAGTGAGATTTTTTTCCTCTTTCCCACCTTGTGAAAAGTATATTCATATGTTTTATAAGACTCCCCTATATGTCTAATTTGGTGACAAGAATCACCATTATTGTTAAATTTATTATCCTTTCACTTCTTTTCCCTGAGTGACTCATTATTGAATCTTGGAAATGCAACTGTGTTTTTCTTTAGGAGGAGGTGGTGGTGAGGGAGAACTTGGGAATGACTTTTAAATAAGAGAACTTTGCATTATATTTATCTGTCTGGAGGCAATAAATCTGTTTCAGGAGATTAAATACAGACTTCTTTATAAAGCCCTGTTTTCTCAAACCTCTTATCAGCAGCACTTGGCAGTAATCACACCTACGGAAACTTGTAATTTTCCTCAAGGAGGTGACACTGACAGAATTAAAAATGAAGGAGCCCCCCTGAAAAGCAAGTTCATTACAAATTAACAGTGGTCTTAGCAAAGCAGTGGGCTAAGGCGTGTCAAATAGCGATATGGATAAAGAAACCCAGCATTTTAAACTGTCAGAGCTGGGAGCAGGGCTAGCCTGAGAACAAATTAATCACATATTGTCAAGGCAAAGTTGCATCAAATTAACACATCGGATTCCAGCATATTAATGTTAGAATGCTTTCACCTGATTATTACTGCAAACCATTGCCACTCTTTGAATGCAAAGATATAATTAAATTGCTAAATAGAAAGTGCATATAATATCTTCACATGCATTTAGGATGCATGAGCTGAAAAGTGCACATCCTAGGATGTGACAGATTCTATTTGTAGGGGGGAAACTTTACTTTTTTTCCCTTGTATTTACTTGGGAGTACCAGAGTATGAAATTAGAAGAGTTGGTTGTGTTATTCATATCCTATATGAGTTAGATGAAATACAGGTTTAATTGAACTGATTTGCTGCACTGGCTATGAGTACCTAATTACCTCTGCATTTTTTCTGGAAGAGAAATGGGAAGACGCTGCACCCTGGTCCTTTACAACATAGTCATCCATTGCGTGTGATCCCAGTGGTAGATCTGTCATTAGATGGTCCTTGGGAGAAACCAGACTAACCATTCTGATCACTCTCTTATATGTGGAGCTTACTCTCTGGTGCTGCTGGGTCTAGTGTGTGTGTTCTACGATCTTCAAAACAAGAATTCTGGCAGAAGCCCAACTGTGGTTGACCATTCTGATCCAGGAAGCAGCCCAGCAGGGAGAACTTGCCTTTTTCTTAGACTCTGCTTGTCCCAGGTTATACTTGGGCCAGGCCTTCTGGCCTCTGTTGCTGCTACTCACATCCAGCCTTGCTGTCTCTGTTAGTCACACTTAGGCTTGACCACTCTCCCGCTATGCTATACCAAGCTTTGATGGTCCTCTACATTAAAATCTTTCTTAAAACTCACCTACTTTCATGAAGCTTCCTTCAGCAACTCAGGCATTCATAGACTTCTCTCTTCAGCTTTGGGATAGAGCAGTCTTGATTCACAAGTCTCAGGAGCAGCTGCAGGGCTTGTAAACATGGACAAAGGAAGTATTAATCCCCAGGAGCGTCATGGGTTCACTCAGAACCAGGCAGAGCAGGATAACCTCATTTCCTTTTTGGGTAGCGTGACTAGCTAGAGTACTCTGGTTATGGTGTTCTGAATTTCAGTAAAGCATCTGACTATTTTAATAGAATCTTGTACAATATTCTTGCAGGCCAGCTGGAGTAATGTTAGCCAGTAACATTGTGGTCAGGGAGTCTCACACCTGGCTTGAATGACCAGACGCAGAGTGACTAGGCATGTGTCAATCCAGATAGCTATCTGTTGTGGCAGGCTGCAGGGCTCCATGTGTTCAGGGGCTTGAAGGAGAACATTGATGACAGGCTGATCACATTCGTGGAAGGCAGAAACTGGGGCAAGAGCAGGCATGTTCTGTAACAAAGTCAGGGCCTGAAGTGGTCTTGACGAGACAAAACGGTACTTGCCCTTAGGTCATCAGATGCAAGTGCTGTGTTTGGGGGTGCTGAAAGAGCAGGGCAAAATATGGTTTAACCAAGAAGTGCATGAAAGAAAGCTGGCTCAGTATGATTGAGCACAGCCAGAGAGATGGTAGAAAAACTCATTCGTCCGTTCATTCTGAAATATTTCTTACGTCTGTGGTTGTTCAGTCGTTCAGTTGTATCGGACTCTTTGTGACCCCATGGACTACAGCATACCAGGCTTCCCTATCCCTCACTTATCTCCCGGAGTTTGCTCAAACTCATGTCCACTGAGTCAGTGATGCCATCCAACCATCTCATCCTCCTGAGTCTCATGAGTCTGTATGTGCCAGGAACTTTGCTAAATGCTGAGGATACAATGGTGAATAAGATAGACAAAGTACCCAAACTCATGGTGTATGTAATCTTGTAGGAAATTGAAACAATTAGAATAAAACGTAGTAAATGCTATGGGAGGGAAAGTTCAGTAGGCTGAACTCCTTCAAGGACGAGCACTTGGTCTGAGTTTAGGATGGGAGAGAATTAGGGAAGACTCCTTAGATGAACCCTAAGCCAAACTTTGAGGGATAGGAGGAGGGGTGAGTCGGGTAAGAAACTTCCAGGCAGGGGAAATGCTGGTTATAAAAATCTGAGGTGAGAGGAAGAAATTCTGGTGGATTCTAGGGAAATGAAGATAGCTGAGTGTGCCTGGCACGTACAGGGTAGAAGAGGCAAGAGGTGAGGTTTGATCAAGAAGGTTTTGACCTGATCCTGAGAGTCATATTTTGAGCAAGAGATTGACATCCTTAAGTCTGAATAAATCACTATGCCTGCATTTAGCAAAAGCAGAGAGTTTAGTGTTTGGGGATATTGCATTCCTGAAGATGGACTTTGGCAGCTATAAACAACCTGTGTTGAAATAGAGGCTGCCAGGAAGAGGTGGAGGCAGAATAGAGTGTTTGAGTTGGGATGTACAAAATCTGTGTGGAGAGGGCAAGACCCAGGAAGATCTAAGCATTGCCTGAGCGTAGTAGAAATTTTCTCAGAGGAGAGCTCTGCATGACTCTGCCAAGCTGGGGACAGCAAAGGGAGTATTAACCATCTTTCCATGGTTATGTGTTCATTGTTGGCTGTTTGTAGGAGGCAGTGTAGTAGACTAGAAAGAGCCTTAACTTGCACTTATATTTTCAGGCCTTACATTGGGGTCTTTAATCCATTTTCAGTTAAATTGTGTGCATGGTGTAAGGTTAAGGATCCAACTTCATTCTTTGACATGTGGATGTTTAGTTTTTCCAGCACCATTTGTTGAGTCACAGTCTTTAAGTGACTTAGAATGAGAGCACAGCTCACAAGTGGAAAGATGATGTTTTATCTTCTATCCTTCATATTTATATGATTTCCTTGATAATATACATAATAAAGCCTTTATTTGAAATGCCCTTTGCTTATTGTGACAATCATTTCACATGATTTTATCATTATGTTGTGTACCGTAAATAATCTATACCGGTTATGTCTCACTAAAGCCGTGAGAAAAGTACCCTTTCCCTCACCTCATCACTTGCAGTCCATGTTCTGTCATACCATGGTTCCAGTTCTCTGAATGTTTTGTTCTCTCGGCCTGAATGTCTCTTTGTCAGTGAATTTCTATTTATCTTTTAAGACTCAGCCCACACATGGCCTCCCTTGGCTTCCTCAAGTTGTACTTAATCACACTCCATCGTGTTGTGTTGCTCTGCTCAGTTGTTCAGTCATGTCCGACTCTGTGCAACCCTGTGGACTGTAGCCCATCAGGCTCCTTTGTCCATGAGGATTCTCCAGGCAAGAATACTGGAGTGGGTTGCCATGCTCTTCTCCAGGGGATCTTCCCAACCCAGGGATCGAACCCAGGTCTTCCGAATTGCAGGAGGATTCTTTCTCAGCTGAGCTACCAGGGAAGCCCACACACCATTGTAATTGTACATTTATATAGCCTTTGCATACACAAGAATGTAAACTCTGTGTGGACAGTGGACAGTTTGTCTTTATAATCCAGCAACCAGCACAGATCCTGTCATCCAGTAGTCATTTCATAAAATTAACAAGGCCACCTTTGTCATAGAGACCGTAAAATGGTGAAGGATGAGATGCCTCAGTTTTTATATAATGAGCTGAGCTGCTGTCTCTTCAGTTCTAAAATTAGGAGATAGATTAGTTCTCTGAGGTCCCTTCTGGCTCCAATAGATGATGAAAATTGCACAGGGAATCCCTATCCAAGTATTCCCAGAGCTTCATTCCCAGAAGTTTCACAAGATGTACCTTGAAATGGTACCAAATCTTTTTTTGGTTTGGAGTGGAGGTAGGGGACCCTAAGGAATTTTGCCATCTCAGGGTCAGGTGAAGTAAAGCGTGTTGGCTGAGCCTTACCAGTGCGTTCTGTATCCGAAAGTTCTGTCTTTCGCTGCGGGTGAGGCATTCCCATCCCACTCTATTTTGGCCTCACTGTTCTCATTTCTAAAATTGGGAAGATTGGATAGAGTCATCAGTTTTTATTGATTCAGTATGTGTGTGTTTGAGGGGGTAATGAATGGATTTTGAAAAAGCATATTCAATATTCTGATGTTATATAAGGAAAATAAAAAGATAATTTTTACATTATAATTACAAAAAAGTAAAGCCTGTTTGAAATTTGACTATTGGGAACATACTGAAGATAGAATAAATTTTAATGGCTGTGGTGAGGTGTACATCATCTTTGGGGGAGTATGAGATTTTTATAGTTATCAGAAAGGGTCATGGGTTAAAGATGGTCATGAAACACTGCATTAGTTTCTGTTGCTATCTAATTTTCTATGATTCTGTAATGAAAATTTCACGGAAGGCTTCAGTGGAATGAGCCCTACTTATTTCTAGTGTATGCATGTGTTGTACCTACAGTTTTTGTTTGCTTGTTTGTTTTTTAAAATTGGATTCTGACACTGTTACCTTAGTAGTTATATGACCATGGGCAAATCACTTAATCTCTCTAAGCCTCAGTTTTTTCATTTGTAAAAGAGACATGATGATAACACCTTCTATATAAGATTATAGTGATAATTAAATAACTAAAGCTCTTAGCTTAGTGGATGGTGCATCATAAATGTTCTGTTCATATTAATTATTATTATTAGAGGTTTGGGGTGGATATTAACCACACCTCTCCCTGATCTGACTTTGGAGCCTTGAGAGTTCCAATATAGAAATCAGAAAAATGGAATTTAAAATATCCATTTTATTATTGGCGAATCTGGTTATGATTGGCAACCCTATTATTTCCTCCACTGAATGTATGTCAGCATTATCCAATAGAATTTTGTATGTTGATGGGAATGTTCTCTATCTGTGCTGTCCAGTAGGGTAGCCACCACTCACATGTGACTCCTGAGTACTTGAAATGTGACTAGTGTGACTGTGCAACTGAAACTTAAATTTTATTTAAATTGACTTAAATTTACATAGGCACACGAATCTGGTGGCTACTGTATTGGACAGCGCTTCTAAGTGCCCAGAACAGGTAAGGAAGGCCATGTCAGTTAACTCACTCTTCCCGGGACAAAGAAGAAACCATTTTCCCCAGTATTTCAAATAGGGCACATATTAGGTCTGCTTTGTGCCTAAAGCTAAGAAGCCTCAAAATAGAAGGAATAGGTCCCCTTATATTAGTCACTACATGTACAGAGCATTTTCTTACTAAATTTAAAATTTTCAGTGCCTTAATGATAAAGACTTATTTTTATTTTGCTTCATTCTGTACTTTAAATATGACCCTAGTTGTTTCTTTGCAATTCCTTTGTTCCCTTCCTCATATTCTTTCTTTTGGGCTTAAATATTAAAGGGAGTCTTATCAGCACAGCTTGTTTCTAGAAAGGGGAAGGTTGATGTTTCTTTTGAAATTTCCCCAAAGGAACATCGTGCTTATAGCTTTGCTCCGTGTATAGAGATTGTGTAGTTTCGTGATGTCGGACCTCCTATCGGCCATGAGTAACTGAGTGAATTCAAAATGACAGTATTTTGGGATTAGATCTTACATTTGAGAATTTTATCTTGAAATTGCCACCACATGTACAGCACCCCCTCCCATTTATTGAAATAAACATTGGTTATGCTTCTAAAGTTTTCCATTGATAGCCTTTCTCATTAAGTATATTCAGCCTATTAAAGAGTAGCCTTAAAGACCCATGTATAATTATGGGATATGAGCAGTTATTTTAATGACTCTGTAATTTATATCATGAGGATATAGCATATCTAAAGCAGCCTTCAATTAATTAGAAGAGGCTATTTAATCTACATGTATAAAAATTTCAATTAAAACATCTTTGCTAAACTTCTTGTCCAGTTTTATTATATTTTGTATGGTTCAATTGATTGAAACATCCTTGAAAATAGTTACTGTGTTGAAGTGGTAAAACACTGATTAAGGATTTACTCTGTATCAGGCATATGCTAAGTATTTTGTATATATTATTTCATTTAATCCTCACAGCAGCCTGTGTGTGATATAGGTAGTGTCACTGGTTTACATTAGTTCACAGATGTGAAAATTTCTCTGGTGGCTCAGAGGGTACATCGTCTGCCTACAATGCGGGAAACCTTGGTTTGATCCCTGGGTCAGGAAGATCCCCTGGAGAAGGAAATGGCAACCCCTTCCGGTACTCTAGCCTGGAAAATCCCATGGACAGAGAAGCCTGGTAGGCTACAGTCCATGGGGTCGCAAAGAGCCAGACGCGACTGAGCAACTTCGCTTTCACTTTCAGTCCTCTCTACTGGGGTTAATATGACCTACTTCAGTGTGTCATGAGGATTAAACGAGATAGTACATGCCCACCTTGAAGTACATACTCCAGAAATGGTAGCTGCTATTCTTGCTTTTTTTGATTTCATATTTTAAACAGGTAGTGGTTCTTACGATTCAAAAATGTAAAAAGGTATTACACAGTGAAAAGCCTCTCTCCTGTCTGTCCTCCATTCATCTAGTGCCTACCCATACCCATTTTACTAGATATTCCAGAGTGTCCATGTACAAATTTAAAAATATATTCTTATTTTTTCACCTTTTACACAAAATGTTACATACTACTAACACTGTTGCAGAGCTTGCTTATTTTACTTCACAATATAACTTGGAAATCTGTCTGTATTAGTGTCCAGAGAATTTCTAGAATTTCTCATTCTTTCCTATTGCTGCATAGTATTCCACTGTTTTGAAATATTGTAATTTATTTAGCCAGTTCTCTCTTGATGGCGACTTGAGTTGTTTCTAATATTTTGCTATTATAAACAATGCAGCAGTGAATAATCTAGTACATATGGCATTTTGCAAGTGTGCAGTTATATATGTAGGATAAATTCCAGGAAGCAGAATTGCTGGGTCAAAGGGAATATGCCTTTACAATTTTTTGTCAGTATTGCCAAATTGCCCTCCATAGGGGTTGTGCCCACACTGTTACCAGCAATATATGAGAGTGCCTGTTTCCTCACAGCTTCACCACAGAATTTATCAACTGTTTGAATTTTTGCCAGTCTAATAGGTGAAAAGTGAATCTGTGTCATTATAATTTGCATTTTCCTTATGAGTGAGGTTAAGCTTTTCATTTGTTTAAGAACCTTGGCAGTTTTGTGAACTTCCCAGATGTATTAGATTCTTGATCTGTTTCTAATTTTCTAGGAGTTCTTTATATATTAGGAAGATTAGTCCAGTTTATTGTGTATCTTTGAACTTTGTGGTTTTTTGGACTATACATACGTTTTTTTATATAGTGAAATTTCTTATTTTTTTCTTTATAGCTTCTATATTTTGAATTCATTTGTTTGGGGAGGTATCTTTTATATGCTCTGCATATTTCTTAAGTTTTACTCCTAGATATTTGCAGTTATTGCTATTGTAAATGGGGTCTTATTTTCTGTTATGTTTCTAATTATGTGTGTGAAGGCTGCTGATTTCATGTTAATTTTGTATTCCTTTACCAAATTCTCTGTTTATAGTAGTTTTTCATTAGTTCTTATAGGATATCCATATATATAGGGCTTTCCTGGTAGCTCAGATGGTAAAGTATTCTCCTGCAGTGTGGGAGATCTGGGTTCGATCCCTGGGTTGGGAAAATCCCCTGGAGGAGGGCATGGCAACCTGCTCCAGTGTTCTTGCCTGGAGAATCCTCATGCACAGAGGAGCCTGGCAGCCTACAGTCTATGAGATTGGGTTGCAAAGAGTCAGACACGACTGAACGACAAAGCACATCCATATATAAGAGTACTATTAATATAGAATAACAGTGATTTATTTTTACCGCTTTCATTTCTATTTTTCTATATCTGTTCTCTCTTTTTTTAGTGTTGCTGTTATTGTTATCACTGTTACCACTATGACAGTACTTGGCATTAAGCTGAAAGTTGGCATTAAGTAAATGTTAATTCTCCCTTTAAACTGCAAAACGTAAATATCTAAAATGTAGCTAGTCAGTGTTTATGTCAAGCAGAGAATATTAAGAAAAATTTTAATGAGTGAAAAAAAGGAGGGGGAAGTTGAAACTGTCCTATACCCTAGAGATCCTTTCCCACAATGCTTATAACAGCCTGTATTAAATAGGGTGGGGCTTTTGTTTTAGTTTTTGCTGTGGTTGAAAAGATAATCATTTGAGGTGTGTATATTTTGAGTGATTATGGGTCTTTTCTTTCTTTGAAATCATTTGGCATTCTTTTTCCTTTCACTCTGGAGAAAAATTAGTGATTAACAATATACTATAAGATTATGTCTTTGTGTTCCACAAGTAATAACCGTGCATTTTATCAAATATAGACTAGAATTTGAATTAGCAGCTGAAATGTTTAAGATTTTTCAGAGCTTCAATTAAACTTAGCAGGGATTTTTTATTTTTTTCCTGCTAACTTCCTGTTTCTTGATTCATAGTAGTCCTGTAATGAGATGTCTCTTGCATTTAAGCTTTTGCTTTTGAGAGTTTTGTTTTTGGTAAACTATAGGGAACTAGAAGAATTTGAAGGAGGTAATAGTATGAAGGAAAATTAAGTGTTCTAGCACATAATGCATTTCTATTTCTCTCCCTCCATTCTTCCCTTCCTAAGTCCTTAAAGGAACCTGGGACTGGGAACGGAACCTGCTTGGGAATAATTGGATTCTTTTTTTGTTTTGTTTTGTTTTTTTTATTATTTTTTTTACTTTACAATATTGTATTGGTTTTGCCATACATCAACTTGCATCCGCCATGGTGTACACGTGTTCCCCATCCTGAACCCCCCTCCCACCTCCCTCCTCATGCCATCCCTCTGGGTCATCCCAGTGCACCAGCCCCAAGCATCCTGTATCCTGCATTGAACCTAGACTGGCGATTCGTTTCTTTTATGATATTATACATGTTTTAATGCCATTCTCCCAAATCATCCCCCCACCTCTCCCACAGAGTCCAAAAGACTGTTCTATACATCTGTGTCTCTTTTGCTGTCTTGCATACAGGGTTGTCGTTACCATCTTTCTAAATTCCATATATATGCGTTAGTATACTGTATTGGTGTTTTTCTTTCTGGCTTACTTCACTCTGTATAATAGGCTCCAGTTTCATCCACCTCATTAGAACTGATTGAAATGTATTGGATTCTTTTCTTCTCCATATAAGCTGAAAAGATGATGAGGCTCCTCATTCATCTGTGAAGCAAAGAAATGGGTTCACTTGCAGCTGTGTCTTAAGTTTTTAAAAATTAAATGAGTGGATACAGAAAAAAATGTAAAGATACAGGCAATACACGGAGTTGTACAATAATCATCCATGTACCACCCAGTTGGGGAGGAAGAACGTTACTTTTACTGATGTTCTTTCTGAAGTCCACTCTTTATTTTCTTTGCTGTCCTCCTGCTTATAGAAGGTGTCTTTAATTCTCTTGCTTCTCCTTATAGCTTTTTCCCATATATTTGTATCCCTAAACAATATAAAGTTTTTGAACTTTATATAAATATATTTATATATAATTACATATGTTGTTGTTTAGTCATGAAGTTGTATCTGACTCTTCTGTGACTCCGTGGACTGTAGCCTACCAGGTTCCTCTGTCCATGGGATTTCCCAGATCTGGAATACTGGAGTGAGTTGCCAATTTTTTCTCCAGGGGATCTTCCCAACCCAGGGATCGAACCTGTGTCTCCTGCATTGGCAGGTGGGTTCTTTACCACTGAGTCACCAGAGAAGCCCATAATTACATGTGTTTTTAATATAATTAAACATTATAAATATTTATATTAATAAATACTTAATTATGTTCTAAGTGTTCTGTAACTTTTCTTTGAGCATCTGAAATAAAAAAGAAATTCACCCATGTCCGTGCTTACAATTCATTGTACAAGTATGGTTGGTGCAATTTATCTGTTCAGTTGTTGATGAACATTTGGTTTCTTTACGGTTTCTGCTATGAAAAATAATACTGTTTACAAATATTTCACATGTGCAAAAATTAAAAACATTTTTGACCATAAATCACAGATACTAAAAGATACATCTTACACCCTGACCTAGTATATACATACAGAAGTAAGTACCTGTGCACATACAGATACATGTTGAAACTAAATTTTCATGGAAGAATATTGACCAGAGCCAAGAGCAAATGCACTATGATATTTTTTATTCTGATCTAATCTCTTCTATTCATTTTAAGAAAGGCTGGTAAAAATGGCCTCACTTGATTTCCCAGCCTTCAGGACCATGGTTTGAAAACTTCTGTTCCAGAATACATGCAGACGTGGAATTACAGGGTTACAGCATGTGGTGCTAGCTCAGTAATGTGTGTTACTGTTTCTCCATTCTCTCTTCTATTCTCATTGTTTGTTTTTCCCAGGTTAATATCACACTATTTTAATTATTTCAGACTTATAACAATTTCTGATATCAGGTAAATCGTGTCCCCTCAAACTCCTTTTTTCTTATTCACAAACGCCTTGTGTATTGTGGCCACTTTATTGCTGTTGCTTGTAAATTTTGAAACTTTGTCAAGTTTTTCAAAAATTCATATTGAGATTTTGATTAAAATTGGACTAAATTTGTAGATCAGTTTCAGAGAGTTGACATCTTTACCATTTTGAATATGATATATCTCTCCATTTATTTAATTAATATAAATTATCTTTCATAAAATTTTATAATTTCTCCATAGAAACTTTATGTCTTTTGTTAGATTGAATCACACATACTTAATATATTTTGATTCTATATCAATATCTTTTAAATCACAGTGTCTCACTTTTTGTTGTTGTTCAGTCACTCAGTCGTGTCTGACTCTTTGTGACCCCATGGACAGCAGCACACCAGGCTTCCTGTCCTTTGCCATCTCCTGGAGCTTGCTCAAACTCATGTCCATCGAGTCGGTGATGCCATCCAACCATCTCATCCTCTGTCATCCCCTTCTCCTCCTGCCTTCAGTTTTCCCCAGCTTCAGGGTCTTTTCAGATGAGTCGGCTCTTGGCATCAGGTGGCCAAAGTATTGGTGCTTCAGCTTCAGCATCAGTCCTTCCAATGACTATTCAGAGTTTATTTCTTTTAGGATTGACTGGTTTGATCTCCTTGCAGTCCAAGGGACTCTCAAGAGTCTTCTCCAACACCACAGTTTTTGTTGCTAATGTTTAGAAATAGCAGTTGGTTCTTATATACAGATTTGATTTCAACAACCTTGAAAGTGAAAGTGAAGTCGCTCAGTCATGTCTGACTCTTTGCGACCCCATGGACTGTAGCCTACCAGGCACCTCTGTCCATGGGTTTTTTCAGGCAATAGTACTGGAGTGGATTGCCATTTCCTTCTCCAGAGGAACCTGGATTCAACAACGCTAATAAACTCTTATTAATCATATTTTATACCTTTTCTTGGTAGTCTGTGGCATCAGTCTTTGCAAATATGATAGTTTTATTTTTATTAATGGGCTTCCCTGGTGGCTCAGATGGTAAAGAATCTGCCTGCAATTTGGGAGACCCGAGTTCAATCCCTGGGTTGGGAAGATCCCCTGGAGGAGGGCATGGCAACCCATTCCAGTATTCTTGCCTGGAGAATCCCCATGGACAGAGGAGCCTGGCAGGCTACAGTCCACGGGGTCATAAAGACTCAGACATGACTGAGCCACTAAGTCCATTGTTATTAATGTTATATATATATATATGTTATATATTAATATATCTATAGGCTGTTCTGTGCAGCTTGTGGGATCTTAGTTCAACCAGGAATTGAACTTGGGCCCCAGCAGTGAAAGCATTGAGTCTTAATCACTGAATTGCCAGGGAAATTACAGTTTTATTATTTTTGTTCCAATCTTTATACTTTTATTTCTTTTTTTGCCTTTTACTGTTATTTCTTTTTTGCCTTACTGAACTGGCTAAGAGCTCTAATACCATGCTGAAAGAGGCATTCTTCTTCCTGATATTAAAGGAAATGCTTTCATTGTTTCATCATTAAGAATGATGTTTGTTGTTTGGCAGATGACTTAAGCTGGATTAAGAAAGGTCTCTGTTACTCTTAGTTTGCTAAGGTTATTATTTTTTAATTATGAGTGAATGTTCAATATACTGAGTGCATTTTCTATATTTATGTAGACTACCATATTATTTTTCTCCTTTAATTTCTTAATCTGATTAATTATATTAATTATTTTCTTTATTTAATTGACTTTGCATTTGATAAGATAAATTCAACTTTATCAAGTATCCTCATTTTTACCTACAGTGGGATTGGTTGACTAGTTTTTTGGCTTTTAATAAGTCTTTGTTTACATTGACCTGTAGTATTTCTATCCCATACTCTCAGGTTTTTATATGGATGTTTTCTAGTCTTGCAAAGTGATTTAGGAGTTGTTCTTTTTCAGTACCACTGATTAGTATGGGTAATATTAGCACTTTATTTTCTTGGGCTCCAAAATCACTGCAGACAGTGACTGTAGCCATCAAATTAAAAATGTTTGCTCCTTGGAAGCAAAGCTATGACAAACGTAGACATCGTATTAAATAGCAGAGACATCACTTTGCCGACCAAGGTCCGTCTAGTCAAAGCTATGGTTTTTCCAGTAGTCATGTACAGATGTGAAGTTGGACCATAAAGAAGGCTGAGCACTGAAGAATTGATGCTTTTGAAGTGTGGTGCTGTAGAAGACTCTTGAGAGTCTCTTGGACTGCAAAGAGATCCAACCAGTTAAATCTAAATGAAATCAATCCTGAATATTCTTTGGAAAGACTGGCTGAAACTAAATACTCCAATACTTTGGCCACCTGATGCGAAGAGTTGACTCATTGGAAAAGACCCTGATGCTGGGAAAGATTGAGGGCAGAACCAGAAGTGGGAGACAGAGGATGATGTGGTTGGATAGCATTGTCTGCTCAATGGACATGAGTTTGCGCAAGCTCTGGGAGATAGTGAAGGACAGGGAAGCCTAGAGCACTGCAGTCCATGGGATATCAAAGAGTTGGACACGACTGAACAACTGAACAACAGCAATAACAACAACATAAGCTCTATCTATATTTCAAATGTTTGGTAGAACTTGCTGATAAAACTAGTTGTCACAGGTTGGGTTTTCCTGGGAAGCTGACTCTGAAATAGAGATTAGCATGCAAGAAATTTGTCAGAGAGTGCTTTCTGGATTATCACCTGCTAGGAAAAGGGAAGGAAACAGGATAGGGTAGAAGGAACTGGATAGTAGTACTTACCCCATGGAGCATTCGAAGTTAGGATGGTCCTTTGGGGTTGTCCCAAGTTGGGATAAGGGGGTCGGGCCTTAATATTTCTACAGTGTCCATGCCAGTCTAGCCTTTGTACTGTTTATGTTTACTAGATTGTGTAAGTTAATATGAATTTACTGGGACCGCTCCTTCATCTCTGTGATGGGTTTCTGATTTGCTGGGAAACTTATATAAGAAAAGTTCATAGAATAAACTATGGTTTCTCTTCAGTTGTGGAACCAGTACATTTGCAGTTTTAGTCATTGTATTTTTCATTTCTAGAAGTCCCATTTTGATTTTTTATCTTTGTCCCAAAGATCTATTTGGTAATTTTTAAAACTTTTCATTATGAAACATTTAATAATAACTGTCTTAAGTAATAATAGTTTAGTGATCACCTGGAGAAGGCAATTGCAACCCACTCCAGTACTCCTGCCTGGAAAATCCCATGGACAGAGGAGCCTGGTGGGCTGCAGTCCATGGGGTCGCAAAGAGTCAGACACGACTGAGCGACATCACTTTCACTTTTCACTTACATGCATTGGAGAAGGAAATGGCAACCCACTCTAGTGTTCTTGCCTGGAGAATCCCAGGGACAGAGGAACCTAGTGGGCTGCTATCTTTGGGGTCGCACAGAGTCAGACACGACTGAAGCGACTTAGCAGTAGCATGCTCATTAATGTTTTTTCTATATTTGCTTTATGTTTTATTTAGCCATTTCAAAATTGCCATTCACTGTTTTTTATTCTAAGTTTTTATTTTGTATTGGGATATAGTTGATTAATAATGTTGTGATAGTTTCTGGTTAACAGTGAAGCGACTCAGCCAAACATGTACATGTATCCAACCATTCACTCTTAAATACTTCAGCTTGCATCTTCTAAGGAGAGTGACTTTCTCTTACTCATCCACACATCTTGAATAATATTTTATAGTCTCTTGTTCCTATCCATACTTTTAGTACTTCAGAGTTTTTCTTTAAACATTTATATTGTGTTTCTGCTCAGTCTGTTAACTCTTACATAATGCCTTCTATGTTATGCGAAGAGTTGACTCATTGGAAAAGACCCTGATGCTGGGAGGGATTGGGGGCAGAAGGAGAAGGGGACGACAGAGGATGAGATGGCTGGATGGCATCACTGACTCGATGGACGTGAGTCTCAGTGAACTCCGGGAGTTGGTGTTGGACAGGGAGGCCTGGCGTGCTGCAATTCATGGGGTCACAAAGAGTCGGACACGACTGAGCGACTGATCTGATCTGATCTGATGTTTTATGATTAGGGGCTGTAACAACTCAGTTTTTGTGACTTTTTTTTGGCGGGGGGTTAGAATTCTTTGAGGCATATTAGTTCCTCCTGAGCGGGTTAGTTTGCTCCTGTCTCGTACCTGGAAGCAGTCAGTCCAGAAGGACTTTAAATTCTTGGTTTGAGTCTTTCTGGTCCATCAGGTGGTATGAATTTGCTATGAAAATCTTATATGAATATGAATGCCAGGTTGTGGTTGTTAAGTCTCAGAAAAAAAATATTTTGGACAAGCATTTTCCCTCATCAGGTGGGGAAACTTAATTCTAATTTATGCTCACATATATGGGGCTTCCCTGGTGGCTCAGAAGGTAAAGTGTCTGCCTGCAATGCAGGAGACCCAGGTTCGATCCCTAGGTTGGGAAGATCCCCTGGAGAAGGAAATGGCAACCCACTCCAGTATTCTTGCCTGGAGAATCCCACAGATGGAGGAGCCTGGTAGGCTACAGTCCACGGAGTTGCAAAGAGTCAGACACGACTGAGCGACTTCGCTTATAGGGCTTTTGGGTTTCAGCTTTATTATACATTTTGATTGGGCTATCCTGTGTATCAAAAAAAGCAGACACTTAATATCACCTTACTTGGCAAATACCATCACTAAGTCAAAAATGGTGTTCTGCTTCCCTTCCAAGGTTTCCCTTTTCATCTTATTTTTGGGCCTTTGTGAATTCCTTCAACACTTGCCAGCCTATTGGGTAAAATAAGTGTTTTATATTACATATACTTTATATTTATCAAAGTCTATAGTTGTTTTATTTTAGGTGGTTGGTTAGGGTACATTGCCATCTGGTTGAAATAGAAGTCCTTTAGTAAAAGTTTTTTACTGTGTTTTCTTAAATGCTGTGGAAAGAATATATGTTACGGAAGAAAGAGAAAGGTAAGAGATAACTTATATGTAAATATATCATCGTTCTTGATTTCATGAAAATGTTGATTCAAAGTATAATACAAGACTGTCCCCTTCAGAAAAAGAACTTTAAGATATTTGGTTTTAGAGGAAATTATAGTAGGTAAAGATTGTGATCTTTTGAGTCAGTCAGACCTGGGTTTCTACCTGAGTTATTTCACTACCTCTGTGACCTTTAGTAATTTCTTTAACTTCTTAGCAGTGTATTTATCTATAAAATGGGGTGATGGCAGTTTTAAAGATCAAAAGGATTAATATATGTAGAGGGCTCAACCTTGTGCCTGAGTAAATGTTAGCTCATTTTAATTTTTGTTTCTCTCTTTTCAGAAGTATTCATGGTGCTATACAGAGTGTTAGATGTGAAACATCTCACATTCCACATGTAATTATGTGAAGTGGTATATGGGGACCTGGGAGACACAGCCATAAAGGGAAAAACAAGAAAAGTACTTCAAGGTTAGAAGATGGGGAGGAAAACAGTAAGCTTGACAGGTGACCAGAGCCAAGGAGACCCTGTGGCTTCCCTCAGCTTTCCAAGAGCAGCGCCTCTTAAGGATGCTGTCTGCTCTGGCTCTTTCTTCCGTGTTCTGTTCAATTAGTTGTACATCCCTACACCTTCAGGTCAGAGGGAGCTCTTACTTTGTGTCCCCCAACAGAGCTGCCTAGGGTACTTCAGGAAAAGGAAACTTGTTCTCTTCTACAGGGATCTCAAGGGTAGTCAAGGATTTTCATTCTCACAGTTCAGCAAGTAAGCATTTGGTATCCCCAGAGTTCTGCAAGTACCTTAAAAGAAAAGAGATACAGCTGCATTCTCCTGAATAGGAAATAATCAACAGGAATATTGAAATATATATATATATATATATATATATATATATATACACATATATATACACACTATGCAGCATCAGCATATATTAGGTAGTGTGAAGCTTTTAGATTTTTTTTCCTCCTCCCCTTGGTATGATTCAATCCAATTCTTGTATAACTTTTTCATTAGACCCCACTGTGGAACATCAGAAATAAGAGGGAATTGTGTGGGCCACTTCTATGTAACCTTTGACTCTATATCTTTGCATGCCCAAAGACAAGAAAAGTATGTCTTATTCATTCACTGTCTGTATATATTTCTCTTGGTACTGCTATTGTCACTTTGGTTTTTTAGTAAGGGAAATTGGCTTATTTGAAATGTTTGTCTTAATCCTCTATGGAAATATCAGTTTACAGGAAGGTTAAGGCAGCTCGTTTAGGTTCCTCTCAGAGTCTCTGCTGCAATTGTCGGAAAGGAAGCCCCAGGGAAGCCCCCGAGCACAGGCTTTGGAAGAGCAGTGGCTGTGCAGAAGACACGCTCGAGATGCATTATCAGGTGCTGTCTGGAGAGTAGAAATTACGGTGTGAAGGCGGAAATGCTGATGTCTCCACTTTCCCAACTTAGCACAAACATCTTCTTTATCTTTGGTGAATTTTGGTTCCATAGAGGTGGCTCCAAGAAGCCTTAAATGCAAGTGTGAAATTGTTTTTAGAATCCTGGCTTGAAAGCATGGTGTTTGGGGGTTTTCTTCACTTGCGTTCTTTTTCTTAAAGGAAAAGGTTTCATAGCCTCCCCTGTCGGTGTCATTTCCTTTTCTGTGATGACTTGTTCACTGTTATATCAAAGGATGCAGGAAGTAAGGAAGGCATAAATAGATAAACAAACAAACAAATAAATAAAAAGCTTTGCTGCCTTTGTTACATCTTAAAAAGGCTTGACTATAACATAATGGGAACAGAGCAGCTATTTGATTGCAGCTTTAGGATTTTTCCGTGAAACTTCGAAGCACGCCTGACTTATTTTCTGTTTTAAATAACACTATGACATGGGAGAAGAAGTGCACCATGGTTGCAGTGGGACTTTCGAATGTATCGTCATCCTGGTCAGGGTAGGTTCCGGCATGGAATACTCTCATCACAGTGCTTGCTTGCCCACTGACATGTCATGTTCATCCTTTGTAAGGCCCAGAAGATGATTTATAAATTATTTGCTTCTTGCCCCTGTACAGTGTTTTGTTTGTTTCTTTTTTTAACCATCCTAACCATTTTTAAGTGTGCAGTTGAGTGGTATTAAATACATTCATGATGTTATATGATCATCATGACTATGTGTCTGCATAACACTTTTCTTCTTGTGAAGCTGAAACTTTATACCCATTAAACACAACTCCCCATTCTTCCCTCCCCCTGGTTCCTGGCAGCCACTGTTCTACTTTCTAACTCTATGATTTTTACTACTCTTAAGTATCTGCAAAATGGCTGTCTGAGGAGGCCTTACAAATAGCTGTGAAAAGAAGAGAAGCAAAAAGCAAAGGAGAAAAGGAAAGATATTCGTATCTGAATGCAGCATTCCAAAGAATAACAAGGAGAGATAAGAAAGCCTTCCTCAGTGATCAGTGCAAAGAAATAGAGGACAACAGTAAAATGGGAAAGATTAGAAATCTCTTCAAGAAAGTTAGAGATACCAAAAGAACATTTCATGCAAAGATGGGCTCAATAAAGGACAGAAATAGTATGGACCTAACAGAAGCAGAAGATCTTAAGAAGAGGTGGCAAGAATACACAGAAGAACTGTACAAAAAAGATCTTCACAACCCAGATAATCACAATGGCGTGATCACGCACCAAGAGCCATACATCCTGGAATGAGAAGTCAAGTGGGCTTTAGGAAGCATCACTACAAGCAAAGCCATTGGAGGTGATGGAATTCCAGTTGAGCTATTTCAAATCCTAAAAGATGATGCTGTGAAAGTGCTGCACTCATTATGCCAGCAAATTTGGAAAACTCAGCAGTGGCCACAGGACTGGAAAAGGTCAGTTTTCATTCCAATCCCAAAGAAAGGCAGTGCCAAAGAATGTTCAAACTACTGCACAATTGCACTCATCTCACACGCTAGTAAAGTTATACTCAAAATTCTCCAAGCCAGTCTTCAACAGTACGTGAACTATGAACTTCCAGATGTTCAAGCTGGATTTAGAAAAGGCAGAGGAACCAGAGATCAAATTGCCGACATCCATTGGATCATCGAAAAAGTGAGAGAGTTCCAGAAAAACATCTGCTTTATTGACTATGCCAAAGCCTTTGATTGTGTGGATCACAATAAACTGTGGAAAATTCTGAAAGAGATGGGAATATCAGAACACCTGACCTGCCTCTTGAGAAATCTGTGTGCAGGTCAGGAAGCAGCAGTTATAAGTGGACATGGGACAACAGACTGGTTCCAAATAGGGAAAGGAGTCCGTCAAGGCTGTATATTACCACCCTACTCATTTAACTTCTATGCAGAATACATCATGAGAAACGCTGGGCTAGATGAAGCACAAGATGGAATCAAGATTGCCGGGAGAAATATCAATAACCTCAGATATGCAGATGATGCCACACTTACAGCAGAAAGTGAAGAAGAACTAAAGAGCCTCTTGATGAAAGTGAAAGAGAGTGAAAAAGTTGGCTTAAAACTCAAGATTGAGAAAACTAAGATCATGGTATCTGGTCCCATCACTTCATGGCAAATAGATGGGGAAACAGTGGAAACAGTGGCTGACTTTATTTTTCTGGGCTCCAAAATCACTGCAGATGGTGACTGCAGCCATGAAATTGAAAGACACTTACTCCTTGGAAGAAAAGTTATGACCAACCTAAACAGCATATTAAAAAGCTGAGACATTACTTTGCCAACAAAGGTCTGTCTAGTCAAGGCTATGGTTTTTCCAGTGGTCATGTATGGATGTGAGAGTTGGACTATAAAGAAAGCTGAGTGCTGAAGAATTGATGCTTTTGAACTGTGGTGTTGGAGAAGACTCTTGAGAGTCCCTTGGACTGCAAGGAGATCCAACCAATCCATCCTAAAGGAGATCGGTCCTGGGTGTTCATTGGAAGGACTGATGTTGAAACTGAAACTCCAATACTTTAGCCACCTGTTGCGAAGAGCTGACTCCTTTGAAAAGACCCTGATGCTGGGCAAGATTGAAGACAGGAGGAGAAGGGAACAACAGAAGATGAGATGGTTGGATGGCATCCCCAACTCAATGGACATGAATTTGAGTAAACTCTGGAAGTTGGTGATGGACAGGGAGGCCTGGCATGCTGCAGACCATGAGGTCACAAAGAGTCAGACACGACTGAGCGCTGAACTGACTGACTGACTGACTGAATGAAGTATCTCATGTAAGTAGAATCATACAGTATTTTTGTGTCTGGCTTATTTCATTTAGTGTAAATAGCCTCGAGGTTCATCCATGTTGTAGCATATTGTAGGGTTCCCTTATTTTTTAAAGCTTAATAACATCCCATTGTAGGTGTACACCACATTTTGCTTATCCATTCATCTGTCAGTGGACACTTGCATTGCTTCCATTATTAGCTGTTGTAAATAATGCTGCTTTAACATGAGTGTACACACATTTCGTCAAGACCCTGCTCTCCATTCTTCTCGGTGTACACCCAGAAGAGGAATGCTGGATCATTTGGTAATTCTAATTTTTAATTTTTTGAAGAGCTTCCATATTGTTTTCTACAGTTGCGGTACCATTTTAGATTTTCACTAACAGTACACAGGTTTACCAGTTTCTTCACATCCTTGTCAACTCTTGCTATTTCTGGGTTTTTGGTTTTTGTTTTGATAGTAGTCATTCTGATGAGCATGAGGTGGTACCTCATTGTAGTCCTGATTTACATTTCCCTACTGATTAGTGATGTTGAGCATCTCTTCATGTGCTTATTGAACATTTGTATATATAACTTTGGAGAAATATTTATTCCAGTCATTTGCCCACCCATACAGTTTTATGAAAAGTAAAAGAAGTAGCTTCGGAATTGTAAGTGACAAGAACTCAGGCTCTGGAGTTAGAAAGCTCCCATCTTCACCAGCCACATGATATTTTGGGCAACTTACTTCATTTCTCCAAGCTTCCATTTCATCTAAAATGAGAATAGTTGACTCTATCTCATTAAGTTGGCTTATTTCATTTAGCGTAAATAGCCTCGAGGTTCATCCATGTTGTAGCATATTGTAGGGTTCCCTTATTTTTTAAAGCTTAATAACATCCCATTGTAGGTGTACACCACATTTTGCTTATCCATTCATCTGTCAGTGGACACTTGTAATATTACAGATGTCAAATATATGGTCTAGTATTTGATCTATAGTGTTTAATACATACTAGCTGCTGTATTGCTGGAGTCATGAGCCAGTCATAAAAACACATTTTAGATCTTTGTTGTCTTCCTGCTTTGATAGTATAATTCATTCCATTTTTGAAAATTTTCTCTTGGTGTTTCAGTTCATACTACTTGTTGTCCCCGGAGAAGGCAATGGCACCCCACTCCAGTACTCTTGCCTGGAAAATCCCACGGGTGGAGGAGCCTGGTGGGCTGCAGTCCACGGGGTCGCTAAGAGTCGGACACGACTGAGCGACTTCCCTTTCACTTTTCACTTTCATGCATTGGAGAAGGAAATGGCAACCCACTCCAGTGTTCTTGCCTGGAGAATCCCAGGGACGGGGGAGCCTGGTGGGCTGCCGTCTATGGGGTCGCACAGAATTGGACACGACTGAAGTGACTTAGCAGTAGCAGTACTTGTCCCAGTCACTATAATGTTAGGTGAAACCACATGGAATTGAAAATCTTGCAGATCATAAATGATAATCAGAATTTCATGTGATGTAACTTAATGTAATAGAAACTATTTAAGTGTCTAATATATGCCAGAGTATCTTGTATGCTATTTTATTCATTCTTCCCAGATTCCCTATAAAGTGTATATTATTTTCTCCATTTGGGGCTGGGGAAACTAAGACTTAGAGAACTGAACAGATTTGCTTGTGTTTACACAACTTTAAGTAGTTAAGCCGGAATTCAGACTCGAGTCTGCTAAATCCAAAGTTCATTCATTTCCTAATTTCTGCCACCTGAGCAGTCTCATCTGAGACTATCTCTGAGACACCCCTGCCCTTCCTCTGTGCCCAGTAAAGATGAGAGTTAGAGAAACTACTCCATTTCTTCTTAGTTGCCAGTGACTTGGGTTTTCTTCAGCGCAGTGAACATCTTCAATGCAGTGAACAGCATGTTCTGTGTTCCTGTACAGTGTGTGTGCCTTTGTCCATCTTTTTCGCATTTGAAACACAGCAGCTGCAGTGTTGGCTGCAGTCAGCTAAGCTCTGCCTTCATCCCATTTCTCACTGCTCTCACCATCTCCATCCTTTATTGGACTTCTCTTTTGGGCGGGTAACATGCTAGATGCTTTATCCACAGTGTCTCAGTGTCCCTATAATTCTAGAGCATAGGGGCTAAAATCCTTTACAGGTTGGAAGGAGACTGAGGCTAAATGGAATTATATGATTTAGCTGAGGGTGCAGGTGTGTCTTGTTTCAGGGTCCTTGTCTTTTCTGCAGCACTTCATTTCCTCCTCCCATTCTTAGAGAGGTTCTCATGGAAGGGATAGCCTTTGCTGCGGAACGTCTACAGCCCACCTGGGTGTGTTAGCCCTGCTAAAATGCCCCCTTTCTTTCCCCACTCCTTTTCCTCTTAGAAAAAGGCCTGTTCCTTTCCCTCTCCTTTTCTTTTCCTTCCTTTTTCCCCTCCCCCTTTTCCTTCCTTTCTTTCTTTTTCTTTTCATTCTGTTCCTTTCCTTTCCTCATTCCCTCCCTCCCTCTCCTCCTTCCTTCCTAATGAAGTTTAAATACCAAGATTAGGAAACTACTTAATGTAGTTCCTAAAGGAAATTGGATTCTTTAGATATCCCCATTTGATTTTTTTCTGACACTAAAAATTATCTCCCAAGTTTAATTTGCTTTCAGAGGAATTATCATCTTTTAAAATATACTACTAAAACAAGCTAGATTGAATTCCTATTAGTTTCAAAAAGGGTGACCTTCTTCTCAGACTTTGAATGGTATCTTTTAAATAATAGGATTTGGGAGTAATTGCTTAATATCTGAGTTCAAGGTAGTGACCTAACACATTTGAGTTCTAAGGAAAGCCATTTGCGCTTGCACCCTACTCACTCCTAAACTGGATAACTGGGGCCAACTTTCTTAGTCACTTCATGAACTGTGTTGGTGAAACCTCTTCTCTTAGCAGCTGGAAGTTGCACTTTATTCTTTGTTATTTCATTGTTTCCTTTAGGGTGAGGAAGAATAATTAAGGAGAACATCTTTTCTGAGCAGCTGGAATCAAATTCCAGCTGACTGCGGCACCTGTGAAAACGGCACCTCTGCCTCTGGGTGGCAGGGTAGGGTGCCAGCCGGGGCGCCTGCGACAGTGGGCTCCGAAGTGCAGACAAGCGGCCATGCCACACCAGCCCTGCCCTTCTGGGAGCTTCAGATGGCAGTAACACCAGTGAATGCAAAGTGTCTGTTTGAGACTAATTAGAGGAATGATTTGTGAAACGGTGGCTATTTATTTAATTAATCACCAGCACAGAGCCATAAAACCCATATTTTAAAAATCCCTGTTAGTTTGCCATGTGGTTAATAGATTGGGGCACATTAAAAAGTGACATGGTGATGTATTAAAAACGTTCCACCTAAGGTTCCTTCAGGAAGGAGCGGAAGCTGTCTGCTTTAGATGCTGAAGTGTAACCTGCCAGGATTTGACCTGTCTGAGATTTTAATATTTGTAAAGACATTTATCTTTTGAATAGCATCTTCATTAGGACATCTCCTTTTGGAATATTTCAAAATATAAAAATGTTTGTAGAGTAATTTTAAAATTAAAATTAATTTTGTTGCAGGTTCTCTTCACAATGAGAAACTGTTTTCCCATTAAATTATACTGTGTTTACTAAGCTTAACAATATCTCTTATAACATAGGTCATTGTTATATTTTTGGGTGGGAGAGTCATTTACTGAAATAATAAATGCCATGGCATTTTTTTGTTACAGCTGTCAGAATTGCATTTGTTCTGCATGTGTGTGTGTGTGTGTGTGTAGTTTTTAATCAAATGGTCACAGAGATAGTTGGTATACTTGGTCAGTCTCAGGTCAGGTGAATTGTCATTTTTGGATAGTAAGAATAAAGATAGAACTAGATGACACTGGCATTCAAAATGAGAAGAAATGGCTTAGATTCTAACAAATGATAGTGGTTTTTACTCATACAAACTTCTAGTTTTCAGTGTACATAAATGTGTGTATGTACAGGCCATCTTGCATTTTATTAATAACTATTTGATGCTAATCTTGATATGGTTGTGATCCACTCTTTATTTTAAAGACACAAAATCATTCTGAATGATCAGTGTGTTCCTGCTAAACAATCTCTCCAAATTTTTTAAGAAAATGTGTTGCTTAGGTGGATACTTGTAAGAAAATTGTCCAGCCCCTAGGATTGTGTTTCTCTGCTGTGTTGTGTAATTACCTGCTCGGTTAGAAGGGGAGCAGGAATAAAACATGAGTATGTTAATGCAGCCTGGAGCTGATGTGGTGGTAATGATTACAATGCAGATAAAGCATTTCTCATAACTGCCGTTGCCTACTGGAGCCTTTGAAACATCTGGACCTTTAATTGAAAAATAGTATGGTGCTGTGCAAGGCAGATGTGCTAAGTGAAGTCACTAATTTAGACTACAAAAATATAATTGATAAAGTGTTTTATTTACATTGTATTTAAATATTCATACTTTGTTATGTTTTGTATAACAGGGAATTACTGGGTTAAATTTTCATGAACATAGACAGTTTAAATGAGATAAATTAAGTGAAAACGTTAATGGAATTTTACACTGGAACCAGAAAGCAGTTTGCTCCTGGAGGGTACTGTGTATGTTTGTTTCTACTGGGGTCTTCCTTTTGGAAAGCAAATAGGTTATGGTCTTATTCTTTGGGTTTAGCATTTAAGACGAACTAACCATCAGTTGGTAACATCGTTGCATTTCATTCATGTTGTTGCTATCATATCTTATTACTTAGTTTTTTAAAAATGAAACATTTCTTGGCATAACAGTAAATGGCTCTAATGGCAACATTATCGCCCAATAAACCGAAGCCTTCCCCACCTCTCCGGGGCAGGTTATCAGAGCTGCCCAGGAGAGTAGAAGAGCTGGTGAAGGGCGTGCAATTAACCTTTGTCCTGCATTCGCAGCAGGGGAACTGACCTAGCAGCCTTCCGAGGAAATCCAATTTAATTTAAAATGAATTTGAAAAGACAAATTAGCCATATCTATTTTAATAAGATAAAATCCCGATTCTCCCTGTGTCTGGTTTAGTTAGGACCTCAGAGGAGATTGGACTGACTACAACTGAGGATGAACAGGAGGGAAATAACACCAGGTAGCTGAGGAAAAGCCCTGGAGACCCTGGGGCCGGGGTGGCTTGTCAGTTCCTGCAAGTGAGCAGGTCTCGTGCTGCCTGTTTCCACAGAGAATTGCAACCTGAGACGGGCCTTTGTCTCGTCAGACCTTTGGCTTGTGTTGGAGCTTGTGCCATGTTGATGTCATAGGCAGCTTGCCTGCCTCTCCAAGGACCAAATTGTTATTTTCTTGCTTTGTCATTATCGATGCACATTTGGGTCCTACCACCTGGGTAACCACATTTGGTACAGTTGCACCTCACAATTACTGATGAGTCTCTTAACCCAAGAGTGAGGATTCTCTGAGGCCCATGAGTTGGTACTTGACCACTACGTTGTGAGAACTGAAGCGGAGGGTTCTGCCTCCTCTTCAGGGAGCTGGTGTTCTGTCCTGTTTTTATTCTCTGAAACATAGAGATGATTTACTGAGCCCCTTCTGTGTACCCAGCAGCCAGGAAGTCTGTAACTGTTTCTGCCTTGTGCTTGCACACAAGAGGGAACTGTTCCGGAAGCTGTTACCCTGGTGTCCCTCTCCGGGACCAGCAGTCCCTGGAAGAGCTGCAAGTGTATGTGATGGGCAGAGCAGAAGGCAAGGAGTAATTCTGATCTTCCCAGCACTTCTCAGGCAGAGGGATGTTTCTGACTCAAACTGGGACCCTCAGTTCTGAAACAGTGGCCACAACACGATCCAGCAGCCTCTGTAATCTTTCCTAGATATCCAGGCCTCCCCACGAGTTCTTCAGGACTAGGATTCACCAAGAGGGGAGGCTTTTACGATGAAACAGACCTGGGTTAGAATCTCGATTCCCACCTCCACGCCCCCCATCACCCACTCCCAGTCGAGAGATTTGGAACAGCCTACCATGTTTCCTCAGTGGTGCTAGTGGTAAAGAATCAGACTGGCAGTGCAGGAGATATAAGAGACATGGGTTCAATCCCTGGGTTGGGAAGATCCCTGGAGGAGGGCTGGCAACCCATTTCAGTGTTCTTGCCTGGAGAATCCCATGGACAGAGGAGTCTGACAGGCTATGGTCCATAGGGTCACAAAGAGTCAGACACAACTGAAGTGACTTCAGTTCAGTTCAATTCAGTCACTTAGTCGTGTCCGACTCTTTGAGACCCCATGAACCGCAGCAGCACGCCAGGCCTCCCTGTCCATCACCAACTCCCGGAGTTTACCCAGACTCATGTCTGTTGAATTGGTGATGCCATCCAACCATCTCATCCTCTGTCGTCCCCTTCTCTTCCTGCCTTCAATCTTTCCAACATCAGGATCTTTTCAAATGAGTCAGCTCTTTGCATCAGGTGGCCAAAATACTGGAGTTTCAGCTTTAACATCAGTCCTTCCAATGAACACCCTTCGCACGCACCTAATGAAGCTCTCACTCCTCAGTTTTAACAGGCAGTGAGCAACTCATAGGAATGTTGGGCACATTAGATAAGATAATGCGTGAGAAGTAATTGGACCCTGGTTTGTTGTTTAGTCGCCAAGTTGTGTCCAATTCTTTGGCGACCCCATGTACTGCAGCCTGCCAGGCACCTCTGTCCACGGTATTTCTCAGGCAAGAATACTGGAGTGGGTTGTCTATTCCTTCTCCAGGGGTTTCCCTGGGTTTCCCAACCCAGGGATCGAACTCGTGTCTCCTGCATTGGCAGGCAGGTTCTTTACCACTGAGCCACCAGGGAAGCCCTTGGACCCTGGTCAGTTCAGTTCAGTTCAGCCGCTCAGTCGTGTCCGACTCTTTGCGACCCCATGAACCGCAGCACACCAGGCCTCCCTGTCCATCACCAACTCCTGGAGTTTACTCAAGTTCATGTCCATTGAGTCGGGGATGCCATCCAACCATCTCATCCTCTGTCGTCCCCTTCTCCTCCCACCTTCAATCTTTCCCAGCATCAGGGTCTTTTCAAATGAATCAGCTCTTTGCATCAGGTGGCCAAAGTATTGCGGTTTCAGCTTCAGCATCAGTCCTACCAGTGAATATTCAGGACTGATTTCCTTTAGGATGGACTGGTTGGATCGCCTTGCAGTCCAAGGGACTCTTAACAGTCTTCTCCAACACCACAGTTCAAAAGCATCAATTCTTCAGCCCTCAGCTTTCTTTATAATCCAGCTCTCACATCCATACATGACTACTGGAAAAACCATAGCTTTGGCTAGACGGGCCTTTGTTCACAAAGTAATGTCTCTGCTTTTTAATATGCTATCTAGGTTGGTCATAGCTTTTCTTCCAAGGAGCAAGTGTCTTTTAATTTCATGGCTGCAGTCACCATCTGCAGTGATTTTGGAACCCCCAAAAATAAAGTCAGCCACTGTTTCCACTCTTTCCCCATCTATTTGCCATGAAGTGATGGGACCAGATACCATGATCTTAGTTTTCTCAGTGTTGAGTTTTAAGCCAGCTTTTTCACTCTCCTCTGTCACTTTCATCAAGAGGCTCTTTAGTTCTTCACTTTCTGCCAGAAGTGTGGTATCATCTGCATATCTGAGGTTATTAATATTTCTCCCGGCAGTCTTGATTCCATCTTTTGCTTCTTCCAGCCCAGCGTTTCTCATGATGTACTCTGCATATAAGTTAAATAAGCAGGGTGACAGTATACAGCCTTGATGTACTCATTTCCCTATTTGGAACCAGTCTTTTGTTCCATGTCCACTTCTGACTGGACCTCCGTACATGTCCAGTATGCTTCCTGACTTGCATACAGATTTCTCAAGAGGCAGGTAGGTGGTCTGATATTCCCATCTCTTTAAGAATTTTCCACAGTTTGTTGTGATCCAGACAGTCAAAGGCTTTGGCATAGTCAATAAAGCAGAAGTAGATCTTTTTCTGGAACTCTCGCTTTTTTGATGATCCAATGGATGTTGGCAACGTGATCTCTGGCTCTTCTGCCTTTTCTAAATCCAACTTGAACATCTGGAAGTTCATGGTTCATGTACTGTTGATGCCTAGCTTGGAGAATTTTGAGCATTACTTTGCTAGCGTGTGAGATGAGTGCAATTGTGCAGTAGTTTGAACATTCTTTGGCATTGCCTTTCTTTGAGATTGGAATGAAAACTGACCTTTTTCAGTTCTGTGGCCACTGTTGAGTTTTCCAAATGTGCTGGCATATTGAATGCAGCACTTTCACAGCATCATTTTTTAGGATTTGAAAGAGCTCAACTGGAATTCCATCACCTCCACTGGCTTTGTTTGTAGTGATGCTTCCTAAGGCCCACTTGACTTCACATTCCAGGATGTCTGGCTCTAGGTGAGTGATCACACCATCATGATTATGTGGGTCGTGAAGATCTTTTTTGTATAGCTCTTCTGTGCATTCTTGCCACCTCTTCTTAATATCTTCTGCTTCTGTTAGGTCCATACCATTTCTGTCCTTTATTGTGCCCATCTTTGCATGAAATATTCCCTTGGTATCTCTAATTTTCTTGAGAACTCTAGTCTAGTTCTTTTTCTTGCTCCTGTTTATATTTCAACATGTACTTGCAAACTGTTAGATGCAGACTTTCTCAATTGGCTCTTTGCAGTTGTACCATTTTCATACTGTAAAAAAAAAAAAAAAAACACATGTATTTTTTGCTGCAGACAACCATCTTTCTCTGTCACCAAAGGTGTAGACTTTTTGTGTAGCCTTTGCTTGTTGAGAATAACACCCCTCCCAGTTATTTCACATGTGCGTTTTGAGGATGAAAGTGAATTTTGTAATTGGAGAAATATAAAGCTATTTATTTCCATTTTGTCTGATGTTTTTACATTGTTTGCTAGGAGGTGCGTCAGGGACTTGAATTAATTATAATTACTGAAGAGACGTACACTGATTGGGCAAATAAAGTAGTAAGCCCATTTGTGCCAAGGCCATCTAATTAAATTCTAACTTTGGATAAGCTAGATATGCATGAAAGATTAATTTTAAGAGGTTTTTATGACTTACTAAATTATGATTCAGTGAAATTTTTGAATTATATCATTAAGGAACATTGAGTCTTAAAGTGATAAAGCAGTCATGAACCTACTACAGTATAGAAATTTGTGGGTTTTAAAAAGCTATTCAAAATTAAGGAGATAGCGTGGCCTTTAATTTGTATTTTTCAAAGAATCTTTTACTTAATGGTAAAGTCAGTTTGTTTATTTATTTACTTACTTGGCTGCACTGCACAGCCTGCAAAGTCTCAGTTCCCTGACCAGGATTGAACTGTGCTACCTGAATTGGAAGCATGGAGTCTTAACCACTCGACTGCCAGGAAAGTTCCTTAAGTTGTATGTTGACATTTAAAATTTTGAAACATTTAACCAACTGAAACCCTGCAAGAAATGAATATGATAGGTGCACCTGAATTATCTCCTTCAATATTTATACAATGTTATATTCTCCAAATACTTCACTATCTCTGGAATTAAATTGTCCTTGGGGTACTTGGAGGGTTGTACCAAATTTTCCATATAATTTAGGAGGGTGATAATGGCTCTACTGTAACCTTTTCTGGAGATACATCATCTAGTAATGGAGCCAAGTATACATTCTCCATTGAGTTTTAATTTTAAAAGTTGATATTAAATCTTAAAAAGACTCATTATATTATGATAATTGATAGAGTTTAAAACATGTAACTCTTCTTTATGGTTTTTAAAAAACCTATTTTTACTTTTAAAGCATATTGATTTTATTATATAAATGATTTAAAAATGAAGAGGTCCCTAAACTTACCCTAGGTGATGGGACTTAGTTCATGCAAATTACCTTTCCCTGATAATACCATCATTATAGAACCCATTGTTTGTATAATTAAATGCAAAGTGCTATGTAACATTAATGATCTAAAGAATCCCACAATGGCTATGAAAATTCAAAATGGACACTTTACATCCCATTATGCTTTAAGATGACTGGATTGTGCTTGTGAGAGCACCTCCTGGTACAGGCTGTAACCATCCTGAGGCTGAATGAGGAAAGAATTCTGTGGCTCTTCTCTCATAAATACTGATCTTTCCCTGTTGTCTCCACTTCTCAACCTGGTTTGAAGGGACTTTTTGTTGAAGATCTGCCTGGTCTGAGCAACAGTGTAAATAACAATATAAGGATTGATTGACACTGTGTGACAATTTGCACTTCACAGAGAACTTCAACATGCTTTATTTTTGCTTTGTCCAATGAGTCTTTTGAGATGGAAGTCTCATCTGTGTTTCATGGCTGAGGAAATTGACTTTCAGAGAGGTTATGGGCTTGCCCAAAGTTAGACCACTCAAGGCTGGCAGGGCCAGGTCCACGTCAGTTCTGTAGACTCTGCAAAGAGGTCCCTAGTGAACATAATCCATGATGGGGAAACCTGGTAGCATCAGGAACTGCTTTCTGAATTTAAGACTGAGTAAATGGTCATTATTCCAGATGCCGTATGGGTCAGATCAGATCAGTCCCTCAGTTGTGTCCGACTCTTTGCGACCCCATGAGTCGCAGCACGCCAGGCCTCCCTATCCATCACCAACTCCTGGAGTTCACTCCTGGAGACTCACGTCCATTGAGTCAGCGATGCCATCCAGCCATCTCATCCCCTGTCGTCCCCTTCTCCTCCTGCCCCCAGTCCCTCCCAGCATCAGAGTCTTTTCCAATGAGTCAACTCTTCGCATGAGGTGGCCAAAGTACTGGAGTTTCAGCTTCAGCATCATTCCCTCCAAAGAAATCCCAGGGCTAATCTCCTTCAGAATGGACTGGTTGGATCTCCTTGCAGTCAAAGGGACTCTCAAGAGTCTTCTCCAACACCACAGTTCAAAAGCACCAGTCCTTCGGCACGTAGACTTTCTTTTTTTTCCCTTTTATTCCCCTGTCACCCCTTTCCACCATTTTGTAAAATTTCTCACTGGTATTCAAACATGAATAATAGCTGGTCTTTCAGTTGGTGTCTTAAAAAAAAATTATTCAAGGCTGTTACTCAAATTTCATGTGGTAACGGTTTGAAACAATAGCTCTAGGCTTTTTTTTTTTTTTTCCAAAAGTGGGAAAAGACTGTTAGAGTATCAAAACAAGGAAGATTTATTTTAAATAGAGAAAATCTTTACTTGCAAGCAACAGTATCTTTTCTTGTTTTAGGTCCAGGACTGTAATCAAGTCCGACTTTCTGCAACTACATGGGCTGTAGCCCACCAGGCTCCTCTGTCCATGGAATTCTCCAGGCAAGAATACTGGACTGGGTTGCCATTCCCTTCTCCAGGGGATCTTCCTAACCCAGGGATTGAACGCAGGTCTCCTGCATTACAGGCAGATTCTTTACCATCTGAGCCGCCAGGGAAGCCACATATTTATCATAGATGCTATAGAAAGAAAATATCAGAAAATGATCAGCCTAAGAAAAAATAATGGAAATAACATTTTCTATGCTGTCTTGTACTATTTAAAAGGGTTATAGATAGTCTGGCTCATTGCACAGTGTTTAGTAGCTGAGTTATTTTATTGGGGGTTCTCATATATATATGAAGGGGTGTCTCTGGAAATGGACCCCAGTGGCACTAGTGGTAAAGAACCACCTGCCAGTGCCAGAGACATAAGAGACGTGGGTTCAGTCCCTGGGTGGGGAAGATCCCCTGGAGGAGGGCATGACAACCCACTCCAGTATTCTTGCCTAGAAAATCCCATGGAAGAGGAGCTTGACGGGCTGCAGTCCATAGAGTAGCAAAGAGTTGAACATGACTGAAGCGACTTAGCACTGTGGAAGTGGAGTGAAGTTTTTCCAGTTTCCTGAGGTCTGGAACTAAGATCAGTGGCTAAAAGCTGCAGAGAAAGTGTCCCTCAATGTAAAGAAATGTTTTAGCCATCAAAACTGTTTACCTGCAGACTTCAGAGGGTGACAGGGACTTCATCAGTGGAAGATGTTCAGGACAGCTCGTAGGACAACCATTTGGTGAAAAATATTTTAAAGGGGATGACCCTTAAATTCCTTGTAGTTTTAAAAGTCTATGAATGGCAGTGAAGGTGGTGGTGTTTTTTTTAAGTTTCTGAATTTAAATCTAGGGGAGAAAAAGACAGCTTAATGAAGAACCAACGTTTGCTGAGCGTTTACTATAGACTGGGCAGTGATAAGTGCTTTATATGCGTAGTCTGATTGAATCCTTTCAACAATTCCATGAAGAGGTACTTTTATAATACACTGTTACTGTGTGGAAATAGTGACCCAGATAAGTTAAATAAAATTGTCCAAGGACACACAATAAGTGAGAATTGAACCCAGGTCTTTCTGATTCCACAACTTACACTTTTAATCACCATACTGCAATCCCTCACTAGCTCCTATTAATAGAATAAGGATCCTGGAGGTACCCAGATCAGACCTTGACCTTGTTAAAGAAAGAGTGACAGTTGACGTTCTTAATAATAAAAGCTTAATGTAACCAAGGTTGGTGATTCAGAGGAAATTAATGAGATTTTGTCAATTTTATTTTAAACTTAACTTGTCAGAAAATACAATGTCCAGTGACAAACTGTAGGAATGTTTTTGACAAATTAACTTGACTACAGGTGTCAGAGCGGGGAAATGTTAATTTAATAGCCTTTAAGCATTCCAGATTTATTGAGGATTAAGATAGCATTACAGAGTCAAGCCCCTGGTTCTGAATGGATTTGTCATAGAATTTTACACAAAATCTATTCAGAAGTTCAGTGCCACTATTTTGAATGTAAAAAAGTGAGTTCTTTCCATGAGCTCATAAAGCCAGCATTTGTTGAGAGCAGAATGCTTCAGTCTGGGGTTTTTGTTTCCTCTTCACATAGATCCCTGTTTAATTTCTCATAGTTGATTAAACTTGGCTTAGGCCAGAAATAGATTCAATTTTGCTTAAAATCCTTTCTGTGATCAAATGAAGTCCCTTAACCATCATCAGTGTAATGGTAGTCTGAGACCCCTCTCCCAAGTCTGGTATCATGTTAGTAAAGGCTAGGCTGTTGGTAGGGCTTCTCTGGTGGCTCAGATGGTAAAGAATCCACCTGCAGTTCAGGAGACCTGGGTTCAATCCCTGGGTTGGAAAGGTCCCCTAGAGGAGGACATGGCAACCCACTCCAGTATTCTTGCCTGGAAAATCCCCATTGACAGAGGAGCCTGGTGGGCTACAGTCTATGGATTCACAGAGTCCAACATGACTGACTAAGCGCAGGCTGTTGGTAGACTGTAGCCTCCTTTGGTCCTTGTTGAGGGAATTAGGGAAGAAGGTACTGGTGGAATGGCACTGCAGCCATTCCTTTTAAGAGAGTTTTAACTTTTGAAGGCCACAAATAATCCTTTTATCAATTTGCATCGTTTTTGAGATTACATCCAAGTACTGCATTTCGGACTCTTTTGGCCAATGGCCATGATGGCTACTCCATTTCTTCTAAGGGATTCCTGCCCGCAGTAGTAGATATAATGGTCATCTGAGTTAAATTCACCCATTCCAGTCCATTATAGGTCGCTGATTCCTAGAATGTTGACATTCACTCTTGCCATCTCCTATTTGACCACTTCCAATTTGCCTTGATTCATGGACCTGACATTCCAGGTTCCTATGCAATATTGCTCTTCACAGCATTGGACCTTGCTTCTATCACCAGTCACATCCACAGCTGGGTATTGTTTTCGCTTTGGCTCCATCCCTTCATTCTTTCTGGAGTTATTTCTCCACTGATCTCCAGTAGCGTATTGGGCACCTTCTGGCCTGGGGAGTTCTTCTTTCAGTATTCTATCATTTTGCCTTTTCATACTGTTCATGGGGTTCTCAAGGCAAGAATACTGAAGTGGTTTGCCATTCCCTTCTCCAGTGGACCACATTCTGTCAGACCTCTCCACCGTGACCCGCCCGTCTTGGGTGGCCCCACAACTCTTAACCTCTGTTCAATATACTTTAGCAATGATACATTGGGACCAGAGTGTGAAGGGTATTAACTGTCATGCTAAAGAGCTAGAATGCTAACACTGGGGAGGGCCAGCATGTATTTCTGTGTGACAGGCATGGTCAGTGATTAGAGAAAAATCACTTCAGTAGCAGTGAGAAAATAAAGATTTGGAAAGAGAAGAGATTTTTAGAGATAGGGAGATAAGAGACTGCTGCAATGGTCTTGCTGAGAAATGATGAAGCTTGAACTAGGGCAGAAAGATTTGAGAGATATTTCAGAGACATTTGAAAGGAGTTAAGGTTCTTAGCTTAAGTGATGGAGTAGGTGGTGAGAGCCATAAATGAGATTGAATATGGAATGAGAGAAGCTGAAGGAGGAAATGGGTCTTGGACATGTTGAGTTTGAGATTTGGCTGCACTGTCCAGGCTATAATGGACAGGCCGTGTAATGTGAACTCTGAAGTCTAGTTGGTCTTCATCAGTTGCGTTTGTGTTCAGGAATAGTTTGGTTCAAGAATACTTTTCTTTCTGACACCTGAACCAGGGGCATTTCCCAATTTGGGAGCTGCTCTGGAGAGAGTTGTTCAACTCCAAACTTGTCAGCTCAATGCGTTTCTTACTTTTTATTTCTTTAATAAAAATGACTTAACCTGCCGTTGAAAGTGTCTGAATTATATTTTCAGCTTATTTTCCCAACAGCCTGTCAGAGCACTGGCACATAGTGTGTCCTTAATAAATTTTGCCAGATACCTTAACATAGGCTGCATTTTCAAAGTTGATCCTTTCTCTTACTTAAAGCTCTCTTAAGCTCTGTATAGTAGCTCTTTTTTTCTCCTTTTTGGTCATTTAATTATAAATATTTTGTTTGTAATTATAAAAATAATACCATGCTCAGTTTAGAAAATGCAGAAAAATATAAAGCAGAAAATTAAAATGAAACACTCAAAATCCCATGTCTTAGGGAGAATTCATATTCACTTTTTTGTATATTGGTATAGAAAGTATTGAAATATAGTAAGTGTCTTTTCCTTGGGTTAATGGTTCTATTGGATGGAAGGGTAAATTTTTTTTTTTAATCTAGGAGGCTTTTTCGAACTGTCTTTAGTCGAGGTTGCTTCTGAGCTCTCATAGTAGCCTGTACTTTCCCTCTTAAAGCTTTATGCACATTGTACAGTATAGATCTTCAGCAGACCATGAATTTGGTGAAGATCTGCACTGTGTCTTAATTTTGTCTTCAGAGCCCAATATGGTGTTCCAGTGGGTGTTTGTTGAATGCATGAGAGACTGGGAAGGATGGAGCTAAACCAGTTTCCCCTGTCTCTGTTGTGACCCCTTCCTTGTGCTCTAGTTATGCCTCCATGTCCCCACTCTGTATTGTGAAACACATAAATTGCCACGCAGTGAAACTGTATGATACGATCTTTGTTTATTGCTAGTTGCTTTTTAATAGTTAGATGTTAGCTTTGTGGAATATTGCTTGCCTTGATGTGTGATGAATACTTTTAATCCTTTGGTCACCTTTCTTTTTTTAAAATAAGTTAATTACTTTCTATTATGTTGATGGATTGTTTTATGTTTTAGATGATTCTCTCTAAATATTGCAACACAGGGACTATTAGATAGAGCTAACTGCCACCACCTTGAGTTTTTTCCGAAGAGGCTCCTTATTAAAAAATACATAATTTCAAGGTTTGTGCAAGGCATTTTTCCCCAGTCATCAGTGCCTCAAGATGGAATTAGAAGATTAAAAAGATAAAGTGCTTTATTCATTTAATAAGTATGTGCCATATTTATTCTCATAGTTTTTCGCACACTTGCTATTTCACTGTGAAATAGAGGGTACCATAGAACTATCTGCTTTCATTTCCTAGACAGTGATGACTCCTTGCAGTCAGATGGCAGGGGCAGTAATCTCCGGAGTTGCAGTCCTCCCTGGTTCTCCTTGGCCAGCTCCTTAGAATGCCCCCTCTCGAGGAAATGGCAGTGTTTTGGGCATGTTTTTGAGAAGGAGCAGGAGACAGTTGTCCAGCCTTGGAGAGTGGGGACTGATTCTATTTAGTATAACTTTAGTGAAAGAAGATGCTGAGGTTTAGAGTGGAGGCTTTGGAGTCAGACAGACATGGATTTGAGTCCTGGCTCTTCACTTCAGTAATGGGATCTTGAGCCGATGACTGTAGCCTTGTAAGCCTTGGTTTTCTCATTTATATTACGAGGGTAATGGTAGAACCCTACCTCTTATAGTGATTGTGAGAATTAAATAACTTAGGCAGGCATTTAGCAGAGTTTATTTAACACTTAGCTGTAAATAAATGTTAGCTATTATTATAATAATAGATATTATTAATAGGACTCCTACAGCATCCATCTTTGGCCTCATGTGACCTTTAATAGACTTGAGTAATAGAAATGGGTCTGATTATAAAACTTAGACCCTTTCTAGATACTGCACTGCATTTCTAAAGCACTTTATAATTTACAGAGTACATTCACATTTGTCATTTCATTGAATCTTTGTATCTTGAGATACTGTGATTCCGATAGCCCCTCAGTTCCAAGTTCTTCCAAGAAAGGAGGAGGAATAAACAGAAATAAGAAGGGAGAGCAGTGACAGCAACTAGAGGGTCTGAAAATGAGTTTGAGAAGAGAGTGGTAGGAGGGTGTGTAAACCCACTCCAGAAAGATTGCGGCTGTTTTCACTTTAACCTTTTGACTCCCTGACAAAATGACACTTGCTGTTTAGAGACATCTTTGCTAGTCATTGGAGTTATTACTTCCAAGCTGAAAACTGTGTCTGTGTGTGTGTGTGTCTGTGTGCACGCGCGTGCATGTACACCTGTATACATGCATGAGAGAGAGAGCTTTATGTAGGAGAATTATCTTTTGTATTATTTGTTTTTATAACATAGAGGGAAGACAATAAAGAAAAAAAAAACAACCCTATGGATCTAATATTAGATGCTGGGTTATATGAGAAGTGGAATTTCTCTAAAAATGTTTTCTAAACTGATTTTATGTATTTCCTTACTCTAGTTCTGATATTTTTTTCCACCTTTAGATCAATACAATCCTGTAGAGGATGTTAAAGATGGAAGCAGTTGATTGTTCAGGTCCCTCCGTCTCCGTCTGCTACCAGGAAACAGGCCCATAGAAGTAGGACGAGTGGGATGGAGGGAAGAAACTAACGTTTATTGAGTTCCTACCATGTGTCCCAGTAGGCATTTGAGTCATTCATGCATTCATTCTGTAGTTCAACAGAGTTTTTTTGGAGAGTCTTCTGTGCACCAGGCACAGTGCTAGCCATTGTGTACAGGGCAGTAAACAAAGCAAACGTTATTATGGCTGTCCTCATGGACGCTCAGAGGCCAGTGGGGAAGGCATACGCTGAAGATGCACATAAATAAATAGGTCCTATCAAATTGTTAAGCCTTCTGAAGGAAACAAACAAGACAAGGGTGAGAGGGTTGACTGTGGAAAGGTCTTCTTTCTATAGAATTATGAGTGGAGGTTTCTCTGAGGAGGTGTCATGTGAGCTGAGCCTTGAATACCAGTAGTAGCAATTCTCACAAGAACTCTCTGATAGACAGCGCATCCTATTGTTATCACCTTATGTACCAGCTTGAGACCACATGTTAGAGAATGCAAAAGTCATAAGAAGGAGCCTCCTAGATAGATACATGAGTAACACTTGCAGTGGCCTTAAGAGGGGAAGAAGCAGTCAAGGCACACACATTCAGGACATTCCTAGAAGGCCAGTGTAGCTGAAGTAGGTGGGGGAAGAGAGGCAGTAGATGACGTTGGAGGGTTAGGCAGGGGTCAGATCACGCAGTGCCTTGTTGCACACTTCGTGGAGTTTGGATTTCATTCAGAGTATCATAGGAGCCACTCAGTGAAGGAGTTTCAACAGGAGTGTAACATAATCAAATTTGATGATGCAGTTTGGTATCCACAGTAGTGTAGTACTGTAGTGGATCGTGTAGTACTGTAGTCTGTATCAGGTGAAAAAAAACCACTTACAAGTGGACACCTGCAGTTCAAATCCATGTATTCAGGGGTCCTCTGCATTTTTCATCTATTGGCAGTACATGAGGGAAGGACAGGGGCTGAAGGTCAAGAGGCACGGTTCGTGGGAAGTCTGAGGAGAGAAGCACAAGTGTGCAGTATGGTCTCGGGGGTGCAGGGATATAGCAGGCTTGCTGTATGGCACTGAGTGTCTGAGTTTTATCATCATAGGATTTAAAGTAAAATCCATCTGTATGGTTGCATGATTTTTCTCCAGTGTTTAGCTGAGGAATGCAGAGGGTTGGGGTCATATAAGATTGATGCTCTGCAGACCGTGTCCAGGGGAATAAGAGCGTATTAAAATTGTATTTGTGGAGCTTCCCTGGTGGTCCAGTGACCAAGGCTCCACACTCCCAGTGCAGGAGGCCTGGGTTCAATCCCTGTTTGGGGAACTAGATCCCACATGCCACAGCTAAAACATCCAGCTCACGGCAGCACAGATCCCATGTGCCGCAGTTAAGACCTGGTGCAGCCAAATAAATAAATAAAAATATTTTAAAAAATCATATCTGCAAAGGAATGATTATAATGGCTATGTAGTCTGGGGGTGGGGTGTTGGGAAATAAGGGTGACTGATAGATAATTAAGAGGTGGTTCAACAGATTATAGGGTAAAGAATTTGAGGGACTACTTGAATAGATGAGGTAGAGGTTATTAAAGTATATTCAGGTTTTAACCTTGTGGTCTAGAGGTTAGGATTCAGCACTTCCACTGCCACGGCCCAGGTTCAGTCCCTGGTCAGGGAACTGAGATATCCCGCAAGGTACGTGGCAAGGCCCAAATTTAAAAACAAACTAATTAATTCAATTAAAAAATTTAAAGTGTATTCAGTGAGTAGGTGTTGGGATATTGGAGTTGTTCTAAATCTCCAGTGTACCCAGCGCAATCAGTGATTTGAAGAGTGGATGAAAAGGCATTGGGGGTGACGTGGTCTAGGGATTGAGAGCCTTGGGTATTGGACAGATTTTTCTTTTAGAATGATGACAGGAATTGGGGTGGGAAAGACTGACCAAGAACTCAGGCCTTAGTGAGGGAGCAGGATGACCAAAGGCTGGTGGGTAACAGAAACAGGAAGGGAGAGCGAGAGGCTGGTACAGTTGGGTGGCTTGGGTCTTAAAGGAACAGGGGTTTTTGTTTTTGTAAGAAAGGAGAATTAATAGTTTGGAAATAGCAGGACCAAGAATACCCACTCTGCCTGTTGGCCTTAAAGGTTTGGAGGTTAAAAAGAATAAAGCAAAGCAGTCTTCTGGACAATAGAGGAAGTAGTATCCTCATGACTGGCAGGTTTCAATTATGGCAAAGAGGTGGAGGAATGTTTTTTAAAAAGAAGTAATGATTTATGGGGAGTTTGCTGGTTCGTGCAGGAGTTCCAGAGGGGAGTGGAGGGCTTGGGAGAGAGGAGAGAGAGGTGTAGGGGAGGGATTAGGGACATGTAGGTCAGTGTGAGTATGGCCGTTAGGGCAGTAATAAGACCAGAGACCCTTGAACTTTAGTTCAGATGAGTGAAGTAAAGAGATGTACTGCATAATGGAGTTAGCCCCCCATCGTCTCCGAGAAAGAAAGCGCTTGGTTCCAGTACTGCTAAATGCTTCCTCAGAGAATATGGTAGCTTACCCAAGGTCTCAGGGAGTGATATAGCAGTTTTCAGGGAGGGCAGCTGATGCCAGGGTCAGTCTGAATAAGCAGCAGAACAAGTCTCCTGACACCAAGCATTAGGTCTGCTCACCACTCTCATTTGTTCATTTTAGCTGTAGTGCTCATTTACCTTACTGCTGGCAGAGCTGGATCCATTCGAGCAGCAGAAAATTCAAATTAAAAAAAAACGAAACTCTTAAAACTATAAACAACGTTTCCCCTTCAGGACCACCCCAGGCTCATAAGTTGGTCTGTGCCCAAAGAATGAGAGCACAGGTCCTGGAGGGCAGTCGTTGTAGCCCAGCAGGGTCTGCGTGACCGGAACTGTGTGCTTTACCCTCACGCGTGTGCTCTGTCCACAGGGTCACGTAGGCACAACAGCGACCAAGAAGATCGATGTCTACCTCCCCCTGCACTCGAGCCAGGACAGACTGCTGCCAATGACGGTGGTGACCATGGCCAGCGCCAGGGTGCAGGACCTCATCGGGCTCATCTGCTGGCAGTACACCAGCGAAGGACGGGAGCCGAAGCTCAAGTAATCCTCCCTTTTCTTGGCTGCTCTGGTTTCTGGCTGTCTCCTGGCCACCCGTGCTGCCCTTTGGGCCTGGCCAGTTTTTCTAGGCACTGGCCTGGGAGCCAGATGTCCACACTGATCCAGGGCAGGCTGCTCACCAGATCTTGGGCCTGTGTAACTCAGGCTTGTTATCTCAGAGAGTCTACCTGCCAAATAGACCCAAGTTTATGAATCCGGACCCGAGGAAATGCCTTTCCAAAACCTTTTATGATGCTTGCTGATTTTATAAAAGGGGCGTGGACGGTAATGGGAGGGAACTCACGTTTGTTGAACAGAGATCATGAGATGGACATGGCGCCAGACACTGCATACCTGATTTCTCATTTAATTCTCCCACTTCCTGTGAGGTGAGCATAGCAGTTCTTGTTTAGCAGAGGAGGCAGCTCAGGATCAGAGAGTTGTTCTTTGCTGCTGTTACACCAGTGCGAGTTGACCCAGTCAGAATTTGATTCCCAATCTGTTTGATGCCATGATTTTTACATTATTTCCCTTTGATCTGAATTATAGTTTTCTTTGTTACCAGGCAGTGGTCCAGTTTTTCCCTAGACTCCATTCCTCATTAAACTGTTACATTAAAAATGCAGTGCTTGAAAGTAGTCTCTGTGCTTGTACACCATAACTTGAAGTTTAAAGCAGTTTGCTGCTTTAGTCCTCCCGTACTTGAATGTCTTGTCTGACAGGCATCCTCTCCTAGCTTTATGTGCCCTTCCTAGCAGTAGGGCTAAATGTCGTGGTTGCCTTCATTTTGGAAATGGATTCTCATGGAGACGTTTTCTTCTCATTTTGAGTTAGAATGGTCCAGTCTGTCGTGTGTGTGTTTAGGTACATTAAATTTGTACTTTAAATCATTCTTTCAAGTTCTCATTGACAGTGCCTTCCACTTTGCCAGAATAAATTGTGGATATAATGATAATCCTTATTGTTCCTATGGCAGTAGGAAGCCTTTCCAACCAAGATATCACATAGGCTCAGAAAAGGATTGAGTCTGCAGCTGTACTCAAGGCTCAGCTACGGTGTTGTTCCTTTTCAGCATAAAGTGGAAACAAGCCAGTGCTAGTGACTTCATAAGTGTTGTCTGAGTTAATGCTTAGAATATTGCTTGACGTGGGAACTGAAACCAAGAGAGGCAAAGGAACTTGCCCCGGGTTACACAGTGAGTTGAGCTGTGGCATACATTTTACAAACAAGGAGACCAAAGCGTGGAGAGGCTGAGTAACTTTTCTATATTACAGTGTAAGTGGTAGAACTGGTATTTAACCCAAGAATTTCTTCTTTTTTTTAATTGAATAAATGATTATTTAAATTCTGTAGTACTTTCATGGAACTCTGCTCAGTGTTATGTGGCAGTCTGGATGGGAGGGGAGTTTGAGGAAGAATGGATACAGGTATCACAACATTGTTAACCAGCTATACCCCAATTCAAAGTAAAAGTTTAACATAAAAATTAATAAACAAACTCTATAGTGCTGTGCAATTTTAGGGAGTTTCACACATATGATTTCACATAATTCCACAATAACCCTTTCTTTCCCTTCCCCTATATTGCCCTCTCTTCCTTCTCCCCACTGGTAACTACTGTTTTGTTCTCTGTGTCTGTAAATCTGCTTCTTTATTGTTTTGTTGTGTTTTTTAGATTCCACATATAATGATGGCATATGATGATGGCAGAGTATTTGTCTTTATCTGACTTATTTCACTTAGCATAATGCCCTCCAAGTCCATTTATGTTGCTACAAATGTCAAATTTTATTCTTTTTATGGCTCGGCTTCCCTGGTGGTTCAGTTGGTAAAGAATCCACCTGCAGTGCAGGAGACTGCCTGCAATACAGGAGACCCAGGTTGGATTCCTGGGTGGGGAAGATCCCCTAGAGCAGAAAATGGCAGCTCACTCCAGTATTCTTGCCTGGAGAATCCCATAGACAGAGGAGCCTGGTGGGCTACAGATCATGGGGTCACAAAGAGTTGGACACGACTGAAGCAACTTAACACACACGCGGTAAGATGACGTTGAGCATCTTTACATATGCGTATTTGACATCTGTCTTATTTTATGAGCTCTCTGTTCAGGTCTTTTGCATATATTTTAGTCAGGTTATTTTCTTCTTGTTGAGTTAATTTTAAGAGTTCTTTGTATATTTATCAGATGTGTTTCTTGTAAAGACTTTTCTCCCAATCTGTGGCTCATGTTTTTATTCTCTTAACAGCAATTTTGGCAGAGCTGAAGTTTTCAATGTTAATGAACTCCAAGTTATCAAATTTTTCATAGATTGTGCTTTCGGTTTTACAGCTAAAAAGTCATCACCAAACCTAAGGTTACCTGCTTTTTCTCCTATGTTATCTTCTAGAAGTTTCATAGTTTTGTGCTTTACATTTAGGTGTGTGATCCATTTAGAGTTAATTTTTGTGACACGTGCAAGGTCTGTATTGGGAATTCTTTTTTTTTTTTTCATCTTAATATCCAGTTGAAAACCCATCCTTTCTGCACTGAGTTGCCTTTGCTGCTTTGTCAAAGATCAGTTGACTGAATTTCTGTGGGTCTATTTCTGGCCTATAAGATTTTTTTAAAACATTCCTTAATTTATATTTCTCTGTAAGATTTTAGTGAAACACCACCTTTTTAGGAGCACCCATTTGTAAAAGAAAAATAAAATTCAGTGAGGTTTCACCCTGTCAAGAGCTTGAGATGGGAAATATGAACTTGTTCTTGACACAAAACCATGTTTATCTTACTTGATAGATAATTTTAAAGATTTGTATGAATAATTTTGAATAGTCTTATTTTTTATGCAATTTTTATTTTTTTGTCATATATTATGACTCTGTTGTACACTAGAATGGCCATTCCTTGCCTTCTTTTCACTCACTGGTCTCTAAATTCTGTTGCCCTTCATTAGGCTATTGACAGATGAACTACTGAAAACTTGAAAGATTTTGCTGTAGTATACAGAGCTGGATTAGTGTATTTCCGAGCGTTCTCTCAGTGTTCAGTGGGTGAAAGTTTCTGTCTGTGGAGCAGTCCTGTTCAAATGAAATACAATGCAATTACCTCACACCTGTGAGAATGACTGGCATCAAAAAGACAAGATAACAAGTGTTGGGGAGGCCATGGAGAAAAGGGAGCCCTTGTGACTGTTGTTTGGGATGTAAATTGGTACAGGCACTATGGAAAACAATATAGAGAGGTTCCTCAGAAAATTAAAAATAAAACTTGTGTAGGATCCAGCAATCTCACTTCTGAGTATATATCCATAGGAAATGCAAACAGGATCTCAAAGAGATACCTGCACTGCCTAGTTCATTGCAGCATTATTCACTATAGCCAAGACAAGGAAACCACCTAAGAGCTCATCTGTGAATGAATGGATAAAGATGGCGTGGTGTGTGTATGCACACAGTGGAATACTACGCAGGCATGAGAAAGAAGGAGATCCTGCTATTTTCAGCAATAGAGGTGGATCTCAAGGACATGATACTAAATGAGATAAGTCAGAGAGAGAAAGACAAATACTGTGTGATATCACTTAAGGTGGAATCTAGAAAAGTGAACTCATAGAAACAGAGATTAGAATTGTGGTTTCCAGGGGCTAGGGGATAAGGAAAATGGGGAGATGTTGGTCAAAGGTTATAAACTTTCAGTTGGAAGTTCTTGGGATCAAAGTACAGTGAAGTTCAGAAGTGTCAGTTCAGTTCAGCCTCTCATGGACTGCAGCAGCGCCAGGCTTTGCTGTCCATCACCAACTCCTGGAGCTTGCTCAAACTCATGTCCATTGAATCAGTGATTCCATCCAGCCATATCATCCTCTGTCGTCCCCTTCTCCTGCCTTCAGGCTTTCCCAGCATCAGGGTCTTTTCCACTGAATCAGTTCTTCACATCAGGTGGCCAAAGTATTGGAGTTTCAGCTTTAGCATTACTCCTTCCAATGAATATTCAGGACTGATTTCCTTTAGGATGGACTGGTTTGATCTCCTTGCAGTCCAAGGGACTCTCAAGAGTCTTCTCCAACACCACAGTTCAAAAGCATCAATTCTTCAGCACTCAGCTTTCTTTATGGTCCAATTCCACATCCATACATGACCACTGGAAAAACCTAGCTTTGACTAGATGGACCTTTGTCGGCCAAGTAATGTCTCTGCTTTTTAATGTTGCCTGGCCTTTTCTTCCAGGCAGCAAATGTCTTTTAATTTCATGGCTGCAGTCACCATCTGCAGTGATTTTGGAGCCCAAGAAAATAAAGTCTGTCACTCTTTCCATTGTTTCCCCATCTATTTCCCCATCTATTTGCCCATCTGCCATGGGACCAGATGCCATGATCTTTGTTTTTTGAATGTTGAGTTTTAAGCCAGTTTTTTCCCTCTCCTCTTTCACTTTCATCAAGAGGCTCTTTAGTTCCTCTTTGCTTTCTCCCATAAAGGTAGTCTCATCTGCATATCTGAGATTATTGATATTTCTCCCAGCAATCTTGATTCCAGCTTGTGTGCTTCATCCAGCCCGGCATTTCACATGATGTACTCTGCAAGCAGGGTGATGATATACAGCCTTGACATACTCCTTTCCCAATTTGGAACCACTCCATTGTTTCATGTCCTGTTCTAACTGTTGCTGCTTTTCCTGCATACAGATTTCTCAAGAGGCAGGTCAGGTGGTCTGGTGTTCCCATCTCTTGAATTTTCCACAGTTTGTTGTGATTCACACAGTCAAAGCCTTTGGCATAGTCAATAAAGCAGAAATAGATGTTTTTCTGGAACTCTTGCTTTTTCAATGACCCAGCGGATGTTGGCAATTTAATCTCTGGTTCCTCTGCCTTTTCTAAAACTAGCTTGAATATCTGGAAGTTCACGGTTCACGTATTGCTGAAGCCTGGCTTAGAGAATTTTGGGCATTACTTTACTAGCGTGTGAGATGAGTGCAACTGTGTGGTAGTTTGAACATTCTTTGGCATTGCCTTTCTTTGGGATTGGAATGAAAACTGACCTTTTCCAGTCCTGTGGCCACTGCTGAGTTTTCCAAATTTGCTGGCATATTGAGTGCAGCACTTTCACAGCATCATCTTTCAGGATTTGGAATAGCTCACCTGGAATTCCATCACCTCCACTAGCTTTGTTTGTAGTGATGCTTTCTAAGGCCCACTTGACTTCACATTCCAGGATCACTCTAGGTGAGTGATCACACCATCGTGATTATCTGGGTCGTGAAGATCTTTTTTGTACAGTTCTGTGTATTCTTGCCACCTCTTCTTAATATCTTCTGCTTCTGTTAGGTCCATACCGTTTCTGTCCTTTATCATGTCCATCTTTGCATGAAATGTTCCCTTGGTATCTCTCATTTTCTTGAAGAGATCTCTGGTCTTTCCCATTCTATTGTTTTCCTCTATTTCTTTGCATTGATCACTGAGGAAGTCTTTTTTATCTCTTCTCGCTATTCTTTTGACCTCTGCATTCAGATGGGTATATCTTTCCTTTTCTCCTTTGCCTTTTGCTTCTCTTCTTTTCTCAGCTATTTGTAAGGCCTCCTCAGACAACTATTTTGCCTTTCTGCGTTTCTTTATCTTGGAGAAGGTCTTGATCCCTGCCTCTTGTACAGTGTCATGAACCTCTGTCCATAGTTCTTCAGGCAGTCTATCAGATCTAATCCCTTGAATCTATTTGTTACTTCTACTGCATAATCATAAGGGATTTGATTTATGTCATACCTGGATGGTCTAGTGGTTTTCCGTACTTTCTTCAATTTTTCTGAATTTAGCAATAAGGAGTTCATGATCTGAGCCACAGTGTGCTCCCAATCTTGTTTCTGCTGACTGTATAGAGCTTCTCCATCTTCAACTGCAAAGAATATGATCAATGTGATTTTGGTATTGACCATCTAGTGATATCCATGTGTAGAGTCATCTCTTCTGTTGTTGGAAGAGAGCATTTGCTATGACCAGCGTTTTCTTTTGGCAAAACTCTCTGAGCCTTTGCCCTGCTTCATTTGTACTCCAAGGCCAAACTTGCCTGTTACTCCAGGTATCTCTTGACTTCCTACTTCTGCATTCCAGTCTCCTATGATGAAAAGGACATCTTTTTTTGGTGTTAGTTCTAGAAGGTCTTGTAGGTCATCATAGAACCATCCAAATTCAGCTTCTTTGGCATTAGTGGTTGGGGCATAGACTTGAATTACTGTGATATTGAATGGTTTGCCTTGTAAACGAACAGAGATCATTCTGTCATTTTTGAGATTGCACCCAAGTACTGCATTCTGGTCTCTCTTGTTGACTATGAGAGCTATTCCATTTCTTCTAAGGGATTCTTGCCCACAATAGTAGATATAATGGTCATCTGAGTTAAATTCACCCATTCCAGTCCATTTTAGATTCCTAAAATGTCAGTGTTCACTCTTGTCATCTCCTGTTTGACCACTTCCTGTTTACCTTGATTCATGGACCTAACATTTAGGTTCCTGTGCAATATTGTTCTTTACAGCATCAGACTTTATTTCCATCGCCAGTCACAACTGGGTGGTGTTTTCGCCTTGACTCTGTCTCTTCCTTCTTTCTGGAGTTATTTCATTTTTCATTCTTTCATCTTCATTCTTTCTGGAGTCAGTCTTTCTGAGAAGTCTTTAAGAGTCCCAAATGTTCTGCCCATGATGGAGGTACTAGCTAATGCTACTTGGTAGTAATCATTTGGTAATATGTGAGGATGTCAAAGCAACACCTTCAGTTCACTTCAGTTCAGTTCAGTCATTCAGTCGTGTCCGACTCTTTCCAACCCCATGAATCGCAGCACACCTCCCTGTCCATCACCAACTCCCAGAGTTTACCCAAACTCATGTCCATTGAGTCGGTGATGCCATCCAGCCGTCTCATCCTCTGTCATCCCCTTCTCTTCCTGCCCCCTATCTCTCCCAGCATCAGGGTCTTTTCCAGTGAGTCAACTCTTCGCATGAGGTGGCCAAAGTACTGGAGTTTCAGCTTCAGCATCAGTCCTTCCAATGAACACCCACGACTGATCTCCTTTAGGATGGACTGGTTGGATCTCCCTGCAGTCCAAGGGACTCTCAAGAGTCTTCTCCAACACCACACTTCAAAAGCATCAATTCTTCGGCACTCAGCTGTCTTCACAGTCCAGCTCTCACATCCATACATGACCACAGGAAAAACATGTTGCATGTCAATTATATTTTAATAAAGCTGAAACGAATGTATAATACAAGCTCCAAATGTAAGCCACATTTACAATTTTAATTTTCTAGTAATCACATATTTAAAACGTTTCCAAGAAGTGAAATTAATTTTCATAATATAGTTTAACCCTTTATAGGAAGTATTATCATTTCAATATGTAATTGATATAAAAATTATTAATGAGATGTTTTTGTTATTTTTTGGATCATGTTTTCAATATCTAGTGTTTATATGCTATTTACAGCACATCTCAGTTCAGATTAGCCACATTTCCAAGAGGCTTCCCCGGTGACTCAGAGGTAAAGAATCCTGACTGCCAATGCAGGAAGCTCAAGAGAGGTGGGTTTGATCCATGGGTCAGGAAGATTCCCCTGGAGGAGGAAATGGCAGTCCACTCCAGTATTCTTGCCTGGAAAATTCCGTGCACTGAGGAATCTGGCAGGCTACAGTCTGCGGGGTCGCAAAGAGTTTGACACAACTGAGTACACGCACACACACGCATTATAAGGGCTCAGTAACCACAAGTTTGGAAAGTGCAGCTGTAGAGTATAGCAACACATGATACAGCCACACAACGGAGTTTACTGTGGATTCAGTTTATTCTCATGTAAGCTCAGCTACCTAGAGTCCCTAGGAAACTTGGTGGACCTTGTAGATAGCTGAGGTTTATCTCATTCAGTATTGATGTTTCTTTATTTTTGTAATTTTTAATAGACGCTCCCTAACCTGTAGTAACATTTTCATCTGCCTTCTTAATCAGTATGTAACGTAGTGGTCAAGGGTATGGGATTCAAAGCCATTGTCTGGGTTTGCATTCTGGCACTGACCATCAGGGTGATCTTGGATGAATTACTTCAGCCTGTGTTTTCCTATGTGTAAAACCAGGATAGGAACTTCCTATCCGGGTAGTTATAAAATTAAAATGAGAAAATACATGGCAACTGCTCCATAAATGTTTGTTTCTGTTGTCGCTAAATACTGTAACTCCAGCAGCTAGTATTGCAACCAATACTAGTGTTAATTCAGCAGTAATAGCATATTTTAGCCTTTTTCTGATAGCTCATGTAATTGTACCATACTGTGAAACACTGATGCCCTCATGGGCTTATCAAAGTATCTAGGGACGGTTGACTTTATATTGTATGTTTTCTGACAACTTTGCAGTTTGAATTCTTTATACTCCCTATCCCTCACCGCTTTCTTTTTTTTCTGTCTGCATCTCCACCATGGTGTATGTACTCTTCTCCCATTTCTTGATTGCTGCTTCTAATTTATACTCCTTAGAGTCATCACAGAGAACCCTTTACCTAAATAATAACAGCCTGACGTGCCCTTCCCATTTTGACCCCCAGCTATGCTCCCACATGTTCTAACACATCACATTCTTTAACTGGCAGCTTCTTGACATACAGCTTCTGCTTCTACCATTTCCTTAGAAACGTCTTTCTCACTCTTCTGTTGATACCCTGCTTAATCTCAAAGACTTAAGTCCCTCATCATTTCTTCATTCGGCAAATATTTATGGAGTTCCAAACCCTGGGTATCAAGGATAAAATGGAGAACAAGAGAAATGCAATTGCTGCACTCAAAAAATTTACAGTTTGGTGGGGAAGAAGAAATTATCAAGTGTAATAGCACTTTGTAACTGGCTCATTTCACTTATCATTTGTATTCATTCATGCATTCAGTAAATATTTATTGAGTGTTTGCTATATACCACGCATTTTGCTGGGTGTACAGTGGTGAGTTGAATAAGATACGGTTTCTCTTCCATGAATTCCACAAGCTAGTGAAGGAAATGGGCACATAATTCAAATAATTAAACCGAATTATGTTTGCTTAGAAGCTGACTTAAGTGCTCTGCCGGGAAGGAATGCCACTGTGAGAGCATCACCTGGGAACCAGGGGTGCGGGGGAAGTGGGGGAGTTCCCTCAGAAAGTGAGGCCCAAGGCACTTGGCAGATGGAACAGTTTGGCAGTGATGCTGTGGCAGGAGGAAGTGTGTAGTGGTCAGGGGACTCGAAGATACATCAATAGTAAGTGACCCAGAGGGAGCCCAGACAGAACTATATGAAGGTCTTGCTTCTGCTTAAAAATTAGTGGGTATTTTCTCCCTAGAACTTTACCAGGGAATTTAGATTTAACTATTCCTGTCTGAGGTTGCTGTGGTTTGACAAGTCTTATGATGTTATTTATCCGTCTTACTTTCCATTTATGGGGGACGTGTTTTGGAGAAAAGGAAATCTTGGGAGTCTTAAAAATCTTTAACTCTGACTTCAAAGAGCTGAACTTCTGAGCTGCAACCGTCGGAATCTTTTTCTCTCTTTCTAATGCCTGACATACTCTTAATATTGATTCTCACCAAACTGAACAGCAAAGCTCAAGTATTGAGCATTCTGGACATTTCAGAAACATGCATTATTTCATTTTTCATTTGAAAAGAGCAAACATTAGTCTGTCTCATGATCATACTTTAGTGTGTTTTGCATTTTCTGAAGATAAGAAATGAATTTCTACATTTGGTAGAAATCTGTGGTGCTCCCTGGAATGAGTGCTCCTGAATTTTCATTTATGAACTAAATGCCATCTATTTATGGGCTTACGGCTTCTGTCTCTTCATAAAAGCCATACTGCCGTTTGAACATAAAATGAATGTCGGTCACCAATTCAGTGAGATAAAATTTTGTACTGAAAAATTTAGCTTTATTTGATAAGATATGAATAAGCAAAATTCATTTAATTGTACTCATTAAAGCTTTGGAGATAAATATTTCCCCCAAAGGATCTCTCTTTGACAGCAGGCTCCATTTTACATCCGTTCATTATTTAAACTTTCATTCCTCTTTCAAACTCAATGGTACTTCAAAGGACCTGCTCTATCCATGCCAACCCAGCTCTTAAAATTAAGCCTCTTCTTGTAGATCCAGTTGTCCTATACTTGTTTGTGAGTATTTTGACCATTCTTCTCCCTCTGGTAGGGAGGGAGACATAAGACTCTTGATAGTTAGTTAGTTCATCTTCTGTGTAATCAGAAACTTAAATGTGGTAGAAGAAATTTTGGCAAAATGAGAATCTTTCTCCATGCCAGGCACTGTGCAGTTAATTATGTCATTTAATCCTTATCAGGCCCTGTTGCAGTTGTTGTGGTTATTTCCTCCTTAATTCCAAAACCTGGTAGAGTAAATGACCACATGTGTGAATCAGGCTGGCTATGCTCAGAGTCTCTAGGACGAATGATTTTCTCTTTGTAGTAAAGTGAGAGGATTGCCCAGCCTTCTTTGTCTTGTTCCATATTTCTAAATTGTCCACAGTAAGAATGTGTTACCCTTATCAAAAATGTAGTTAAGTATTTTATGAAGAAGGGCTTCCCTTGTGGCTCAGCTGGTAAAGAATCTGCCTGCAATGCAGGAGACCTCGGTTCGATTCCTGGGTTGGGAAGATCCCCTGGAAAAGGGAAAGGCTACCCACTCCAGTATTCTGGCCTGGAGAATTCCATGGATTTTATAAAGAAACTGAAAGTTATACATATATATTGTGGGACATTTGGAAAATATAGAAAGTTAGAAAAAAGTGCTCATTGCTTGAATGTTAACATAATCTTTATAAACATTTTGGTCCCTTTTCTTCTAGTCTTTTTATATGTATGTAATTGAACATTTTTATATAGTTGTAATAATTTCTTATTGTGTTTTTTTTTTCTCCATAAAAAAACTGAGATGCTGGTACTCACATCTTGATTAACTGTAAGAATGCGTCTTTTGTTTTCTCTTTCTCCTGGGCCTTCTTCCTTGTCTTGAATTGCAATCTCTACACATGTACATTGCCTTGAAAACCCCATTTGGCTAACAGATATCAGTGTGACCAGCAAGAAAAAGAAAGCCTATTACTGCTCCTCTTCTCATTAACACACACATCATTAATAATACCCAATATGTTTTTTTCATGGGTAGAGTGATTCAGTCTACACATTCATATATTCATTCATTTAACAAATATTTGTTAAGTACCTTATAAATGCCAGCCATTTTACTCTTAAGTGAGAATGCAGAGACAGTAGAATCCTTGCTCTTGAGGAGAACATAGATGTATAAATAAGAAAAAGAGCAGTATGGTAAGTTATATGCAGAAGTAACAGCCAAGTTCTGTAAGAACTCAGGTGAGAATAACTTGAGATCCAAATGATTCTCCTAAGGAAATCAAAGAAAGCCTGTTATGAGTAAGAAAATGGAACTCAGACAGATTTGGCCACATAGCTCATTCTTGTTTGTGTTAACATGAAAACCGGATCTGACTGGAAAACCCCTCTTCCTTCCACCAAACTGTCATGAAGAGGTGCGCCATTTTCATCGTCTTGGAAGCTCTAGATATCTATAGTTGGCATATTTCTGAGTCAAGGACCTAAAGCTGCCTCTCTTTTTCTCTCCCCACTTCAAAATGCCACTAAATTCTGAAGTGATCAAAGTGTAATGAAAGAGAAGTAAGGAGACATGAGTTCTCTGGAAACCGATTTTGCCACCATTTAATTAGGTGATCATGGCACCTTATTCTTCTTTGAAATAGGCATCTGTTTCTTATTTGTAAAAGCGAGGAGGTTGAAATAAATCTCTCTAAGCTTCTAATGTTTTATAAATACGTGTCGTGGTTTCCTTTTCCTTTTTAGTGTGTGTAGCATTTCTGTAAGTTTGTCGGAACAAGGACCTTGGGAAATCTTGACACACCATGGCGCTGGCAGAGGGGTAGATGGGAGTGAAGAGTGAGGGCTCTTGACTGCCTAAGTTTGAATCTCAGCTTTGTTTCTTACCTGCTGTTTAATCTTGAACAAACTATTTAACCTCACTGAGCCTCAGTTTTTTAATCTGTAAAATAGTAATAATAACTCACACAGTTGGTGGGAAGACGGAGTGAGCTCATGTTTCTAAAGCACTTTGCACAGTGTCTGGCACATAGTACTCAGTGAATGTAGCCAATGATACCAGTGGCTCTTTACCAGTACTAATTTGGAGTCCTAAAACAGTTTTAGAAGTCAGAATACCACAGTAGCTTCTTTTATTCATGATTCCTGTATACAGGCACAGAGAAACCAATACCCATGCCTAGCATATGGAATTTTAGTCAATTCCCCCCTTATATGTTCAATTACAGGTTTGGTAGGGGAGCCCTGTTTACTGCTAAACTTTGATGATGACCCAGAGAAGACTTCCATTAATTTGTAAAACTGGGTGAACCATTCGTTCTTTTCCTTGCTGTGTTCCCAGTGCTCAGGACAGACTATAGCATAGCCTAGGCATTGCAGTTGCTTTTTGAATGAATACGTGATATCACACTTTATATTCAAGAACTGGGGGAGAAGAGCACTTGGCGCAGTGAGTCTTTTGGCTTTCAGAGCTTAGCCTGTGACATTTGCCGAGTTTGTTTTGAGGGGATTTGGGGGCGTCCCATGACAATCAAAGCAGAATTCTTCTGATACCAATGTTTGGCTTTCCGCTTTGATCAATAGACTTATTATTTGCCCTTGAAACCTCTGTGGTGCTAGGGACTCACAGACATTCCTCAGGATGATTTACACAGCAGTAAATAATCTGTGCTGTCCATCGCTTGCTTCATCAGTGTCTTCCCTGTTCATAAACTCCCCGAGGCTCAGTGGGCCCCAAGGCTAGAGCACAGCAGACACAGTCACTCCAGTTGGCACATAGAGCATGTCGCCCGGTTTCACTGCTGCTTTGTTGCTCCAGTATGCATCCACGATTTGTCTTCAGGGTTGACCTACTGTTGAAGTTATTTTCCATCAGACTTTATTATCATTACTACCATTTATTTTTCTACCTCTGTTATATGCTAGGCACTACATATATCATCTCATCGAAACTTCACAGCCACCTCTGGTTAATTGTACCGTTTTTGTAGAAGTGGAATGTGAAGGAGATGAAGCTTATTCCCTGAACTCACATAGCCCATGAGCAATGCAGCTTCAGTTTGAACTCAAGTCTCTTTCGACACAAAGCCCTTAGCTATTACCCTATGATATTTTCCTCATCCGAAGGGCTTTTTTCTGCGTCTGCAAGTGTTTTGTGTTGAAGTTGGTGACCTTTTGCAAAGATTGGTAAGTTTCCCATACCATTCAGAGATGAATTTTAAAAAATTTTAACAGCATTGCAAACACATGAAATTTATAGTGACAAACATAGCCAGATTACTTTCTTGTTATCCATCCATTTAGTAAATTTACAGTTCCCATTAATTTTAATCTGTCCTTATTACCTGTTTTATATAATAAATATCTCTCAGTCATGACAGACTGAGTATAGATCACCTGAAGTAGGCTCTCTCTCAATAAGCAGAGTTGCAGCTAAAGATTTGTGCATTAATAGGGAAAATTGCAAATCAGGTAGTCAGTGAAATAATTCATTGTCACATCCAATCAATAAACTTTGTAAATCAACTCATTTAATTCAAAAAATGATCTATATAGATCAAGCAACCAATTAAACAATTAGCATACACTTTGCAATTAATTAATTTAAGCATCAATCATATCATTTAAACTCCAAATTTAAGCCATAGAATTTAGGCTCCTACCTCCTTGTGAACTATTAGGTTCAAATTCTCAGTGCTAGCAGATGTGCAGTTTCATGATTGAACTTTGGTGCAGGGTATCTTCAAGTGTTTTAGTTATTTCAGTGTTAAATTTTCTTTATGTTGGTGCAGTTTCCCACTCTTTTTCAGCGAATTGACTTTTTATTTTCCTCAAAGGAGAAGGAGTGTCAGTTCTAAACTGGGCAGAGCTGGAGTCTGGGAGTACTGACTGGACATTCTAGGGAAGTGAGACAAGTCCAAAAGTGTTGATAGTTGAGAAGCTTAGTTATCTACATCAGGATAAATTGGGTCATTTGCTTTTACTGTGTTAAGTGTCCTTGGTGTTTAGAATCAGATCTATCAAGAGAGCCTGATATTCTTCAGAAAAAGGAGAACTGTAAAGACTGTCTTGGTTACCCTGAGCACTTCTTCTGAGCACAGATATTTTCTTAATCCTGAACATAAATCAGGGGCCTCTGACTCCCTTCAAATAATCTTTCCTCCTTGATAGTTTTGTTTGTCTCTCTTTTATGATATTTATTTTATTTACACTTATAGTTAATGTAGTACTTCCTTTCCCCTGCTGCTATTCACTAAACTTCCTTTGAGGGTCTATACTCAATCTCATCTTTGATCTCAGGCATTAAGTCCCATGTCTTATATATAACAGATGCTCCTTAAATATTCATTGGAAGAATAGAGCAGTATTAACATTCTCACTTCACACTGTGTCTCTCCTCCTTTGCACTGCCGTGTATGTGTTTTCTCTTTATCAGAGGAAGCAGGGTTTGGGAGATGCCACTGTGTCCAGGCTTCAGGGTGAGGAGCAGCAGTGTCCCGGTTGGCTTGCCGTCCTCCATACCTCTGGTCTCTGCATCCCTCCCGTATCTTGGTGTTCACTTACCTTTTTGATTTTCCCTACAGTGACAATGTCAGTGCCTACTGCCTGCATATTGCCGAGGATGACGGGGAGGTTGACACAGACTTTCCCCCACTGGATTCCAACGAGCCCATTCATAAGTTTGGCTTCAGTACTTTGGCCCTGGTTGAAAAGTATTCATCTCCTGGTCTGACATCCAAAGAGTCGCTCTTTGTTCGAATGTGAGTATTGACGCTGTTACTTATCTCAGTATCTTACCTCTACCTTTTAGGGTTTTGGATTTGATTTTGGTTTTCTTATCAAATGAATGATATTTGGTATCTGGAGAGTCAACATGAAATGATGACTTCCAGAGAGATGGGGACAATATTTGCATTGTATTCCAATCCACTGCACCTGGGGTAAATTGTATTAAGTCTGTCTCAAAAGTTGTGTCTATGTACAAAAGCCCCTGGAAATATTGGGGCCCTTTGGACCCTATGAAGGAAAAATTTGACGTTTTCCTCTTTGTTGTCAAGGAATCCAAACTGAAAATGTGTGTTGCGGTCACTTCTCTTTTGTGATTTAAAATATTTCTTTTTCTCTCCAATTTTGTTCAAATCAAATTTGATTTTCTTCTTAGTTGCTCTCCTTTAGTCTGAGCAGAGGTTCTTAACCTTATCTGTGCCTTTGGTAGTCTGCTAAAGCCTACAGAAGCTCTTCTCAGAAAAGTGTTTGTAAATGCAGAGAATAATATTCACAGAGGACAAGAAAATCCTCAAGAATTATATTTAAATAGTTATCAAATTATTAAACAAATTTGTGATATACTTATATGTACTGGCTTTATCAATACATTAAATGACAAGAACCAGAGGCAGGTCTAACGGTAATTCCTGAGGCCTTTCGTTTCAAGGTAGTAATAGGTGTAAATGGTACTTGAGACATCTGCCACAGCTGTAATGATGCTGTCTGTGGTTTCCGTTCATGACAGAGTCACCAGTGCTGCTCATAGGACTGTGATTTGTTGACCACCTTCATAATTCCAGGAAATGCTAAATATCAGAAGTCAGTTAAAATAAAAATGTGGTTTTTGCCCACTCATGTCTATAGAGCACCTGAGTCTCATACATATGTCCTGGTTGTTAGGGGAAAACCTGCAGTGTCTTCTCAGTTTAAGCTTTTCTAACGGAGGCCGTGACACTGCCCCTCCTGGTCATCTCCTGGGGACAATAGCGGTCCCTTTGGCACCCCCTGCTGTTAGTAACCAGCAAATGCACTGTCAAGAAGAGGGATCCCTTTAGAAGGCTTTCCTCTGTCTTTTAAAAGCATATTGCCTTTGTTTCAGATTTTTTACTAAAAATAGGATTATGCTACCTGGGATATACGAGTATTTTGGATGTTTCTACCCTTGAGCAAAGAAAGAAACCTGAGTGCCTGGGAGTGAGCCGGGGATAACTCCTCATGGTCATTTCATCCGTACCATGAAGTCATGTTTGGTGTACATAGCAAAGATTTTTCCTTCTTTTTACATTTTGGAGCACTAAAACAACAACTTTAAAGAATATTTAAAGTAGTTTAAAACTTATCCAATGATTCCTCCATCCCTGTATAATTATTTTCATTTTTGTATAATCATTTCCATGTGTATATATATTATACTTTGGGTTCTAGCATACATATTGTGTCATTTTTACTTAATATTATATTCCAAATATTTTGATATCCATTCTTAATTCCTGCAATCTACATTTATTATGTAATGTCTCAGACCTTTGGTAAAAACCTGCAGCTACTTTTCTAACAAACTGTTGATCAGCAAAAATTAAGGGGCTACAGAAACACTCATTTTTATGCTGTTCCTTTTTGGGCTTCATGCAAAGGCAATTCTGTGTAAATGTACAGTTGACTGTGGTTTGAAAATCTGAAAATCAGTCTATCCTTGTTATAAAAAAAATTTTTTTACAATTGTAATTATATTGATGTTCATATTGTATAAAATAACTCATTTAATAATGTAGTACTTTGATTTTGCAGGAAAAAAAAGTCGAAGAGACAGCCCCTTATTCTCATGGAGCTTTCTGTCTAATGGGGTGACAGTTGTCAAACAAACCATTCAAATATGATGAGCAATACAACAGAAAAATGTATGAGATGAACCAGATGCCTGTCACAGGGTGTTTAGATTATTTCCTTGATTTGGTTTTAATAAGGGACTCTTTAAAGATAGTCCGTACCTATATCCTTTTTGTTTCTGTTGAATAACTTCCTTAGGAAAATTCCCTCTGAGTAGGATTATTGGTCAAGGTAAAAAACATCTTCAGATTCTCACTTTGCATTGACATACATAGCCTTCTGAAGATGTATCCATTACAGTGCTACCAATAAAATTCATAAAACCATCTTTTCAGTCTTACCATCACAAAATGTGATGTGTGCATGCTCAGTCACGTCCAACTCTTTGCAGCCCCATGGACTATAGCCTGCCAGGCTCCTCTGTCCATGGAATTTCCCAGGCAAGAACACTGGAGCGAGTTGCCTGCCATTTCCTGCTCTAGGGGATCTTTTCGACCCAGGAGTGAAACCCACATCTCTTGTGTCTCCTGCATTGGCAAGAGACTTCTTTACCACTAGCGCCACCTGAGAAGCCCTAAGATGTCATTAGGATTTTTTTTTTTAAGATGTATGTAGTGGAATTTCAATAGCATAGCTTCTGCTTGGAATTCTGTTGTTTATTAATAAGTCACCAGAAGCATTATTCTCATTAGCATACAATTTTTGCTACATAAATACTAACATATGATCATAGTAGTCTTTTGATCTGAAAGTCCTTTCTAAAACAAGTGCTTTAAAAAGGAAAATTAATCCTCCTGAAACTTCAGTGTTTGCCCAAAGTTGTTTTATTATAATGTTACTTAAACACATACAGATATAAAATGCTAGCTACAAATTCCATATCTTTATGCAACTGAAACAAAATTATAAATTAAATGCAAATAAAACTATAGCATTAATAAAATACAAATTAACAACATTAATGCAACAGATGATGTTTTGTTGAAATTAAACCATTGATGTTGGGTTTAACGGGTGTTAAATGTTTTACTTGTCAACTTGAATTTTTGATTTTCATAAGAAACATCAGATTATCGTATTATTATTTGTCCTTTTAAGCAATGAATGTATTTTTAGGTATTAGTCCATTATTTTAATGGGTCAGTTGACTTACAGTGCACACCTCCCCAATTTTAAATGCTTTTTAATGGAAGAATAAAGAACATTTCTGCTAGGATACCCAGCTTATGCCAGTCCTGCTCAGGACTCCCCTGTTTTATTTTATTTATTTATTTCGGCCATGCCATGTATCTTGTCAGACCTTGGTTCCCCAACCAGGGATTGAACCTGGGCCATGGTAGTGAAAGCCTGAAATCCTAACCACCAAAGAGCTGACTTTCCGTGTTTTAAAATGAGAAGTCCTAAGTCCAAGAGCTCCCCACTCCATCCTGGGTGAACCAGGGTGATGCGTCACCGTACTTTCTGCTGTTGTTAATTAGTGTTTCTGTAGATGGGCTCTCTGCCTGACTGATCCTGTGCACAGTGGGACTTGTACACACAGAACATGAGTTCTCCAGAGATCAGCAAGTCTGGCCCATAAAGAGCCTTGTGTACACTTCTCCCATCACTTTCTCTATTCTAAGTTTTTACGTGCGGCTTGCACTGCCATTTAGCCTTTCTGCCTCTATTATTGATGTTAAATAACTAGCAGCTGGAACATACAGTCTCCCAGATCTTACCAGCTTAGCCCACATGTTGGCAAACTAAAGGATGAGATGGTAAATATTTTAGGCTTGCAGGCCACACAGTCTCTGTAACTCAGTTCTGCTGTAGTAGTGTGAAGGTAACCATGCTGCTAAAGCACTTCAGTCGTGTCCGACTCTGTGCAACCCCATAGACGGCAGCCCACCAGGCTCCCCCGTCCCTGGGATTCTCCAGGCAAGAACACTGGAGTGGGTTGCCATTTCCTTCTCCAATGCATGAAAGTGAAAGTGAAGTCGCTCAGTCGTGTCTGACTCTTAGCGACCCCATGGACTGCAGCCCACCAGGCTCCTCCGTCCATGGGATTTTCCAGGCAGGAGTACTGGAGTGGGGTGCCATTGCCTTCTCCAGAAGGTAACCATAGACAAATACGTAAATGAGTGGACGTGGGCTTGATTGGTTGACTCTGGCCGCGTATGTTTTGGCTTCCCAGGTGGTACTAGTGGTAAAGAACCTGCCTGCCAATGGAGGTGATATAAGAGACGTGAGTTCGATCCCTGGGTCAGGAACATTCCCTTATTTCTTGTTCACCTCTGTCTAATGAAGGTTAAGGGGCTCTTCCAGGTATTTCTCGTCCAAGCAATGACTCAAGGCTCCCCCAGCTAGATGGAGAATGGGAAACCTGGAAAACTGGAAGTGGACTGTGTCTTTTTCTCTATATTGCTGTTTAAATCACTATGTACATCTATCTGTATAACTTTTTGCTTTTCAGTGAAAATCATACATACATGATTTTCATTGAACTAAAAGCACAATTTTTAAATTCTGAAACTCAAGAGAGCCTGTGAATGCATCTGTTGACCTTGGGGGCCCTTGAACCTCGGGTAGGAAATACTGCTGTCAGAAAATTAGCTCAGGCCCTGGTATGTAAGAAGTACTACATGGTTATGATTTGTTATTTTTGTCAGAGATTTGTGAGTCTGAATAATTCACCCTAAGGTGGGTATGGGGTGTCACTTTTCTTTGGGTTATTTTTTATTACACAATTAATTCATGTCCAGTATAGAAAAATTAGAAAACATATGTTTCTTCATATAAAAGAAAGTTTCAAATTTCTCCTTGTTCCATCATGCGAGGATAATTACTTATTATATTATATAATGATTTACATTTAAAAAGAGGAGCTAGTTAACTTAAACGAATCCCTAATTGGAAAAGCGTTCTGTGAAAAAGAATGTGGAGGTGGGTGTTCTTTCTGAATTGAGGCTATACTGGTCTTTTCCTCCCAGGCCCTTGGGCCCCAGGAAGCCCCTGGAAATAGAGTTGTCATTAGGGGAAGGAGAATGGATTACTCTTAACGAAGTACAAATTAGGAGCCTGTTAGTGAACACTGCCTCCTTTACCAGATCAGCAAGCGGATTTCTAAGGTATCCATTGTTCTTGACTGATTTTGGACAGAGCCAATATATATATAAAAGGAGTCCCTAACTTGCTGACAGCTAGCTTCTCTGAGCCTAAGCACTAAAGTTGACTGTCAGGAGTATGGAAAGGGAGAAGTGAGGGACAGAGAGCTGGGTGAGGTAACCCCTAATACTAGTTGAGGGCTAGATCTCAGCTGATTTTCAACATCCAAAGAAGTGCTCCTTACCAGCAATGACCAAGCCAAGGCCTGCTAGGCCGTTCGTTGGACAGGTCAGACGAGGAGTAGACAGGAGAGGAACTCGCGTTGTCCATCTCTTCCCATCCCCCAAAAGTCAAAGTGTCAGTTGCTCAATTGTGTCCGACTCTTTGTGACCCCATGGACTGTAGCTCACCAGGCTCCTCTGTTCATGGGATTCTCCAGGCAAGAATACCGGAATGGATTGCCATTCCCTTGTCCTGGGGATCTTCCTGACCCAGGTATCAAACCTGGATCTCCTACATTTCAGGCAGATTCTTTACCACCTGAGCCACCAGGGAAGCACAGTTAGCCCCCAGCTAATTCCATCAGAATTTGTGACACTGAATTGAGTTTAAAAAATGGCGATGACAAAAGCAATGTGTGTGGTGTCATTGCATTACCTCTGTTGACATTATTATTTCACACTGGCATCCTACTCTGGGTGGGGAAGAAGAGCTTTAAGGGAAGAAAAATCAAAAACAATAAAACAGAATTCTCCTAAATCAGAAGTCAATTAATTAAATTGCCCTGCCTATATATGTGTTTTACTTGGGCTTCTCTGATGGCTCAGTTGGTAAAGAATCTGCCTGTAATGCAGGAGACGTGGGTTCGATCCCTTGAGTCGGGAAGATCCCCTGGAGAAGGGAATGGCAACCCACCCCAGTATTCTTGCCTGGAGAATTCCATGGACAGAGGAGCCTGGTGGGATACAGTCCATGGGGTCGCAAAGAGTCAGACACGACTGAGCGGCTAACACTTTCATATGTGTTTTACTTTCGGTGTTTAATATATCAGGTGGAAATGGGAAAGGGGCTGTTTTAACCAAAAGCTGCAGAGCATATAGAATTAGTTAGGATTTTGCTGTTTGGGAAATGGACCACTGGATCAGCGTTGGAAGGCCTTGTACCAGAAGCTGGGCTGCCTTGGGCAATGTGGCCCAGAGGGCTCCCAAAGATGGCTGTGGCTTCTCTTGTCTGCATAAAGAGAAAGGTTAGCTGCTTTTTCAGGAGGTATGCCCTAGATTCATTGTTCTTTCTGTATGAGGGCTTTTCAGAAAGGGTCTCGGTGGTTTTAGTATCCTTTCTTTACAGTATACCCCAAGTGACCAGACCTTTATGAAAAGATATCATTAGTTTGAAAATTCACCTGCTCTTACATGATATTGCCTTGATAGTCTGGAGAGGAGGTGGTGGGGGCGGGGAGGGATGAGCATTTTTGCACACTCAGTTTGGTGCCCCTCATAGCTTGTTATCTCATTTATTCCTTTTAAGCAATTCACCTGTATAAGCTGAGGATCAGAGACAAGTAGTTACCCAAGGTCAGACAGTTTGGTAATGAGCAGGGCTAAAATAGGGCAGGGAATTTTTAAAAAAAGATGCCTGTATTCTTTGTAATCAGGCCTGACAATATGTCTGTAAATTATCCTAGTTATTTATTGTTTGCTTGAGTCATAGAGGACCAACTGTGTGTTGTTTCTTTTCATTCTGTTGTATTAGCAAACATTTTCATTGTCCAGATTGTCCTCATGTATGGAAACGTAACATATGCAGCCTGTTTAATTTTGTATTTGTAAATCTGACTTGATTTCCTTTTTGGCAACAGCTACTGTCTAGAGAAAAGAAAAGATTTTTCTTTGTGTCTGTTTAAAGTGACAGGAATATTGGAGCAAGTAATAAAGATGGAAAGCATTAATTACATACTTCTAAGAACTTAAAGGTCAGACAAGCTAAATATATATGTTTTGCTCCCTGGAATGTCTGTCTGTTGAAATGGTGCCAGGATAGCTTTGTTCCTACAATAAGAGCCCATATTTTAGATAACCATCAAGTTACTCTGGTATCCCAAAAATTATACCAGACTGTTGCTTCAGTTGCTATGAATCTTAAAAGTTTGGGACTCACGTTTCTGACATTAATGTGATTTGTTTCATGATCCACCCGCTTTGGCCATGTTTAGTTACTATGTCTCATTTTGATTTCCTCTGTTCTCCCCTCAGCTTATGTTGGAGTCTGTCAGCTGCTGCTATGTACATGTCAGGCTGGTGACTTGTAATGTTTATTAATACAATGTCAGTCTTGCTGTTGGAAAAAACGTGATGCTTTCTCAGAAGGTTGCGGTAGAACGAAGCGTTTGATTTCCAGATCCTGTCTGCACTGCACGGTGAATACATTCTCAGATGTTATGCAGTTCACTGACCTGACAGTTGTGGGCCCCCGCCTGGGACCCCATTTCAGCAGGACATATCTGAACAGAAACAGTTTGCAAAACTTTACACACTTAAACTCCTGCCAAGGCAAACCGTTAGCCACTTGAGTTTGTTATAAATACCCAGTGGCAGTGGTTGGAAGTAGCCCATGGTGTGTTTTATATTCTGAACTGAATGTGAATGTCTTTGCGGTTATATAGAGTAGTAAATAATTGAGTTTGATTAGGGAGAGGGACCTCATTATCCCCCACCTGTGCCCAGCTGGAAGGGGAGGGTCGAAATGAAGCCATTAGCTGTCTCTCTTACTGGCATCTCAAAGAGCTCAAATACATCTGTGTCTTATTTTCTTTTCTGGCACAATCAGTCGAGCAAGCTAAGCAGGCATGACCGGATTTGGCAAGTCCCAAGGACTCTGGCAAAGACACACAAGGAGAAGGCGGAGGGGCAGTCATTTTGGCTTCTCACTGCCCATTAGTCTAGTGAGTTATGTTTTTGGAAAATGTCTGTTTTGAAAAAGAGTACTTTGTCCAATGTCAAACATCACATATGCACACCATACACTTTGATCTTTAAAAAAAAGATTTTTGTCAGTGCAAGGGGAACCAAAATGTGGCATTCACACTAGCGTAAACTCTCTTTATGGATAAAGTAATATACCCGAAGGATTGCTTTAAAGCGGGCATGCTGCAGTTATTACAAGGCTTTCTCCCGCTCATATATTTTCATTTTCTACCTTGAAGTGCTCGAGAATGAACATGCATGGAATTGGGACCAAAGCAGGCTGGGAACCAAAGGGTTGCGTCTTCATCAGGATTATGAACCGGTCAGGGCTAGAGGAGGGGGCATTGCTCCTGTCAGCCTCGTCCCACCTCCACAAACTGAGGCTGTGGCTCAGGAAACCAGGACCTTCTCCAGGGGCTTTCAGAAAGGGGTCTTGTAGGTCACATGCTGAGTCTGAGAGTTGGGACATTTACAGTAAAACTGAATTTGTTACAGTGGAAGTTGACCTTCACCATAGACTGGTCAGTGGTTCCAATCTGGAAGATATGTTCCCTTAAGTCTCTTTTTCCCCTGAGTTCCCCAAACTCCCTTGGCCACAGGGAGGTTTCAGACACAGGCTTTGGGGTCTGGCAAACCTGGGTTCAAGTTCTGGTTCCTCCACTTGTTAGCTGTGCAGCTCCAGGCACGTGTCTCAGTCTCGCCGGACCTCAGTTTCCTCCATTATAAAACGGGACTGATGATAGCACCCACCTTTCCTGGGAGGATTAAATGAGCAAAGTCCGTATTCAGTAAATGTCGACTGTTGTCACTGTCTCATCATTGTATATGTCACTTCTTTGTATGAAGAAAGGCTGATAGTGGTATTTTGTGTCCTAAGTCACTTCAGTCACGTCCAACTCTTTGCAACCCCATGGACTGTAGCCCTCCATGGGATTTTCCAGGCAAGAGTACTGGAGTGGGGTGCCGTTTGCTTCTCCAGGGGATCTTCCCGTCCCAGGGATCGCACCCAGGTCTCCTACATCTCCTGAGTTGGCAGGTGGGTTCTTTACCACTAGCATCACATGGGAAGCCCGATGGTTGTACTGTCTATTGCTTATTAAGTATTTTTTATGACAAGTATTATGTTAACTATTTTAGAAGTGTTTAGATGTAAGCTGTTATGGAAAAACCTGAATGAATGTTTTGGCCGGCCTGGTATTTAGCCCTGAAAACAATGTTATAGTCTGAGAATTATCCTCTTTTTGTAGATGAGAAAACTTTAACTTCGGGAGATTATATCATTTACCCAAGGAAGGCAGAACTTGGACTCCAAAGCAGGCTCTGCTCTATAACTTGCTGTGCTCCACTGCCTTCTGGTGTTGCCACCATTTTTTCAGTATGATGTAGAGATAAACAACTACGTTTTGAGATATCTCCACTAGGAAGCTTCTCTGATGCCCCCCCACCCCATTCTGCTGGGTTAAATGCCTCTGTGTTTTGGCAGCATTCTGAGCTTGCTTTCATCTCTGTGCTGATCACGCAGAACTGTAATTCTTTCTTTACTTCTTTGTCTTTCTCTCCTGCTGGACTGTGCTATTAATACCTGGGTTAGGGACCATATTGTTGATCTCTGAATCCAAAATAGTGTCTTGAATAGATGACTGACCTCAGGTATGTTCCCTAATGTCTCCAGCCTCAGTTTCGGCAAAATGGATATAACAATGGTGTTTATTTTAGGGTAGAATAAGTTAATGCACATCTGAAAGGCCTGCCACAGCACCCGGTACAGACTACATGCTCAGTAAGTAGTAGATGCTACTATTATTGTTGTATTTGTTGACTAATAACCTCTTATCTGGGTCTGCAGATCCAGATGCTCTTAATAAATCTCACTGGATTTCTCTACCTTGTCACCATGATTTTTGACTTCCACCAACCCCATCCAAAGTGGAGTTAAACTGAGGTGGAACACACCTACTTCTCCAGTTTATTCTCTTAAAAAGGAAAACCTTGAAACCGGAGCCCAGGGTCCCCATCTGAGCTTCGGGGGATTTCAGTGCCTGGGCCAGAAGCTCTGTACTGTTGAGATCCCAGTGCTGCCACCATGCCCAGCCAATTGCACATTGTAGTGAAACTGTGTTATCAGTTACGAGGGTTGAGATCCATCCCCCCAAATAAGCACTGTCTGCTGGGGGTTTAGGGGAGACGGGCTGAATGGGGCCTCTTCTCTTGGGGTGAAAACTTGGGACGAGGAGAACACGCAAGAAAGAACACTGCAAGCTCCTTCTGCTGTTTGCCAGCCTTAGTTCCAGGTGCTCTGCACTTGTTGTCTGTTTTATCCTTCTGACAATTCTTTAGGCATGTGGCCTCCTCATTTCCTGGACACAGCTGAGGTTCCCACGTGTTAAGATGAAACTTCAGTTAGCCATGGAGCCAGGATCTGAACCAAAGGGTATTGAACTCCCAGCCCATGTGTTTTCCTCTCCAATATGTTGCCTTCCAACTTGCGTTCTGATTCCAGCTCAGCCCCTCTAAGTAGAATCTGAGCTTCTTGGATACAGACCTGTGCTCCTCCTTCTTCACTGTCCCCCACCACCTCTAGGTTCATGTCTAGTGCAGAAATGCTTGTGTCAGGTTAATGCAGGTATAAAAACTTGCCTCTGGTAACCAGGTGGCTTTGCACTGGGACAGAGCTGAATTCCTCAAGTGAGTAATCTTTTTTTAAAATGCCCATATGTTTTTTTCAGTGGTTACGAGACTTGACAGGGCCTAAGTTGGAACTGACTGAAGCATTCCTGGCAGCATTCAGTCAGCTCCCTGAGGTGGCGCCTCATCCTGAACCCACCACCAGCAGCCCAGGGGGCCGTGGAAGGGCAGCTGCTTTGGTCCAGTGCCCGCCCCTAGAATGCCCTGCACGGGCAGAAGAGAAGCCATCTGTCCACGAGGGAGGAGCAGTTTCTGAGCTAAGAGTGGGTTTGTAACCCATCCATCTGTCCATCCACCCGCCTGTCTGTCCAAGGCCGAGTCATCCCCAGCACGGGTCACCACCCTGAGACTGGAACACAGTGCTGTGTGGAAGGGAGGCAGGGCTGGCACCTTCCTGCCTGCTGCACACATTTCCCCCCGAGATCATCCTCTCCTCCGTCTCAGACCCAGTGCCCAACATTAAATAAAGGCAGCTTTAAAGGATGTATTTCAATAGACATTTTAGAAAGCCCATAAAAAACCCTGGATATGAAGAAATGAGGCATAAAACCCAGACTGTTTGGAAGTCAAGCTGAAAATTGTGGTAGCAAGCCTCCATATCCATTTATTAAATGGGAACATCACATAACAGTTGCACCTCCATGGATTCTAAGAAGCACCTCGATCCAGTCCCCTTGGTGTCCTAGAAACATTTTAAGTCCCGTAGACTTGGGACAGGATCCAAGGTAGGCGTTCTGTCTGGCAGGAGAGGAGCAAGTGGAGTGCGAGGCTGACCCAAAGAAACTTTCATTAAGTCCGGCTGAGCATGCAGGACGCAGGGGTCACAACCTCTTTCTCCTTTAAAAGGTGCTGGTTTTCGCCGCTGCCGAGCCCCTGCGCCAGCGCCCGCACACTTGAGAAGGCACATTCCGCGCCAAGCCTGCCCCTTCCCTCCACTGTTGTTTTCATTTTCCTCTCATGAACCCTGCTACCCTGGCTGCAGCGCGGAGGCTGTAAAGGAAGATGGAGAGCCGAGTTACCTCAGAATGATCACTATCGTTAACATTCACGGGTGGTTCACTTATCATTCCTGACTGCACAGACATGGCAGCCGCTCGGAAGCGTCCGCAGGTGTAGCATGGTGATACATATTACATTGTGCCACAATGGATTTATGTATTCTGTAACAAAAGAAAAGTGTAATGAAAAAATACAGAAGGTAATCCTTTATTCCCCCACCACGCAATTTATCAGTAATGCCGGTGGATGATAAGCGTCAGGGATTTCCTCTGCATGCTTTAACCTTGTCACCCAGGTACGTTTTGGTAAAATGACAGAAAAATACAGACGAGGGATTTTCCTCCGTTCAAAAATCTTTTTAAAAGGACACTTTTAATTTATGGAAGTTAGTCCCAACACAAGGCCTCCTTTCGAGCTTTTAGTCCGCCTTTGCTGAAAAGATAAACGTATGGTTGTGAAATAATGCTATCAGCCAGCAGCAGATTAGGTGAGAACCGTGAGCAATTTACAAGCCAACTGAAATCTGCAAGAGTTGAGGTGGAACCCGGAGCAGCTGGAAGTTTGCAAGATGCAGCCCAAGATTAGTTTGCGAGTACCCGAGAACTGGTGTTCCCTTTTAGGTCCTCCTCATCCATCGCCCGACATATTGTCACAGATGGAGCGCATACTGACTTCCGAGGAGAAAGCAGGGGAAGGCAGGTCTGAACGCGGACGATTGGCGTTTGTTCCAAACACACACTGGCCTGGCGCCAGAGCAAATACCCACAAGTTTATAAATGCACCAGGCACTTTACATTTCAGAACTCTTGCCAAAGTATCACTTACTACATCGGTCCCTAAATATAGTTTAAAAAAAAAAAAAAAAAAGCTATTTCTTATTTTGCTTTGATCAGTAAAATAAACTTTTAAAAATTGTTCTGGGATGGGGTCCAGCTTCTGAGGTAAAGAACGGCCGGGGCTCAGGCATGATTCAGTAACAGAGTGTTCAGTAAAATTAGCTTGACAGTTCTCAGGCCTGCTGTTCGATAGCAAGAACTTGACCAAGTTAAAATGGATGATCGTGCTGGCTAGACCAGCATCGGGTTTTGCTTTTTAACAAATGGAATGTCAAGGATTAAACAGCAAGCCGTATGGAGAGGGAAGGGGGTGGAGATGTCTTTGTATTAGGGAAGCAAATTGGGTCCTTGGTTTTGAGAACAGCTCCCATCTCCTGTGGAAAGCCAACCACCTGGTTGGTTCCAAGCTGGGTTGAAGGCCCCTTCCCAGCCTGTCCTACCATTGGGAAGCTTTCCCGTGGCTTAGCTTGGGGCTTGGCTTTTCTTTCCGATTTCTTGTCAGTATGAAGTTCTGCCATGTTTTTTGGCTGTGTTCCGTTTTGAGATTCTTGGTGGGGAAGTGGGAAGGCAACCAAACTCCTTGTGGCAATTCCCATGTTCCGTAGTTGGAAACTTGGGTCCCATTTGTTACATGAGCTGCTTGGAATTGGCCTGTTTTGTTTCTGTGCCCAAGCATAGTGAGTAGTGTTTGTGGTACTTGCTCTTGCAATTAACGGTCTTAGTGAAGTTATATCTCACCCAGGGATGGGCTGCTTTTTCAAGGGTACTTGCTCCTTACCAGTTTTTTCCTGTCTAGGTGACCCTGCACCCCAAATGTGATTGGCTAGAAGCTTATAAGTAGTGTTATTATTTTGTCTTGTAGTTATTTACTCCAGCTAATATTTTGCTTGACCTTCTAGGACTAAGTAGATTAAAACATGACTACTGAAGTATACAGACTCTGGGGTTTTGTTTTTTTTTTTAATTAATGCTTCTTTATTTGTTTGCCAGCTAGGAGGAGTCTTTGTTTTCCTTATTCTGAATTGCTTTAGGCTATCATATCCACCCATGTGCCCCCCACATTGGGTTTCCCAAGTGAAAGCGTTAGTCACTCAGTTGTGTTCTACTCTTTGCGACCTATGGACGGTAGACCTCTAGGTTCCTCTGTCTATGGGATTCTCCAGGCAAGAATACTGGAGTGGATAGCCAGTCCCTTATCCAGGGGATATTCCCGACCCAGGGATCGAACCTGGGTCTCCTACATTGCAGGCAGATTCTTTACTGTCTGAGCCACCAGGGAAACCCAGGCTTCCCAGGTGGCCCAGTGGTTAAGAATCCATCTGCGAGTGCAAGAGATACAGGAGACACGGGTTCAATCCCAGGGTCAGGAAGATCTTCTGGAGAAGGGACTGGCTATCCACTCCAGTATTCTCGCCTGGGAAATCTCATGGACAGAGGAGCCTGGCAGGCGACTGTCCATAGGGGTGGAAAGAGGTGGACACAAGTGACTGAGCACACACACATGCACCCCACATTTCCCCTCCAGGGCTCTATGAGCTTTAATATGATGGTAGTATCTGCCTGCAGTGACACCTACTGACACAAGCCATGTGTATCATTTGTTAGACCTTGCTATAGGATTTTGCTAGTAGCCCACACAGACCAACTGGATTCATTTTAAGATAAACAGAAAAATCTTCCCTAATTCTGCCCTCTCTTTCACTTGAAACTGTTCATATTAGAATGCTTTTCTCTCTCTCTCTCATTAGAAGTAGATTTATAACCCATTTTTTAATAATTGACACTTCAGTGTACACTTATTAATACTTAAACTCAGTGAAGACTGCATTCACATCCCTTTGGCTGAATATTGGTGATGATTTAATATTTGTCTTTTCCTGCAGAAATGCTGCTCATGGATTCTCCCTTATTCAGGTGGACAACACAAAGGTCACCATGAAAGAAATCTTGCTAAAGGCAGTGAAGCGAAGAAAAGGATCCCAGAAAATTTCAGGTGGGACAGTTAAATCACATCCTGGCAGTAGAAGCTTAACACTTAGTTAAAAATGCTGGGTGTGGGTGTGCATGTAGGTGGGTGTTTGATGGCTGGCTGGATTGGTTCAGATATCATTGCTAGGTTCAGTTAGCAAATGTACAGCAGAAAGTGATTTTTAAGCTGCCCTTGGGCCCAAGGAAGGAATTGGGTCAGTGGCATATGTGAGAATATTGTGTTCATGTCACTTATGGAAGCTTCTTCATTAATTTGTGATAGATTAAGACAAAGCTACTTGAGCTAACTGTTGGTTGGTGTAAAGCTATGTAGAAAAACTGCTTTTAATTTCATGTCTTCACATAATTTTCCATGGAGGAAACTTCTGGTTGCTAGTGTTTGGGGTATGGAATAAAACATTTTTTCATTTTTATCAAATGAGAGCAACTGTAAAAAAAAAAAAAAAAAAAAAAACTTTTTTTAAGAAATCACTCACACACAAATAGCTGTTAATCACTAATTCCTTATTACCCAATGTTATACAGAAAATAAGCTGGTGGTATTAGCTGTAATATTTAAAGGGTACAAGAAAAGAAAATATTCCCAGTATTGAGAAATAGCTCAAAGATCTATCATTCCATAGCCAACTTTAGTATAAATCTGCCTGTCTGTGACATGTCAAATATCTGAGCTTTGTAAACAAATGAGACTTCTTAAACACGTTTGGCTTATGTTTCAGAAAGGGCAAAAAAGCGTGGCTCAGGTTGAAGAAAATAGTTTTGTGTTCCTTTTAAGGGGAGGAATATAATCTGTTCCAGATTTAATTAGCTATCTTCAGATGAAAGCTGAAGTTTTAATAAAAGTTAGAAGAGATAACACAGTGAAGGACACGGATGAGCTGTCTCAAGGCCATATTCCAGGGGAACGATAAGAGCTGTAAAAAATGGCAGAGGAGAGCAATTGAATGGAGCAATGAAAATCTGATTCTCATAAAAAAGAGAGAGAGAGAGAGATACTGGTAGGGGCGGTTGTAGATGAGACCTGCTAGCGTCTGCAAGCAATTTGGATGCTTGCCAGGAGTCATTGTTCACCCTCGGCTGTGGCGGCTCCGTCCAGATGTGCCAACTGCACGTTTCGGCTTTTGCCAGCTGACTGCGCCGTTTGATAACCAGCTCTCTGGATGCCCATCACTGGCCGCAGAGATAGAATTAAATGATGATGATCTTCCCACAAGTTGGGAGAGGAAACAATGCATATAAATCTTGATTTCATCTCAGCATGAGAAGTCTTTATCCATCATCACTCATAATGAACAAGTCGTTAGCTGGGATGAATGGTGTTCTGGTTTTTCCAAACACCTCTTTTGTTCATTTTTTGGGTGACTTTTATCCATTGCGTGGGGGTCAAACCTCTTTGCATTTAAGAGATGATTGAAGAGGCATAGCTTCTCCTTCCCAGGGGAAGGTAGATATTTGGGGGGTTCTAGGTGCCAATCTAATAGCATTTAAACAGCTTCAGTTATTTACAAGTGTTAAATGAGCATTCATCTACCTTTAGGATCCTGGTCTTTTCCTCTTGTTTTTGTTCCTAAATTTTTTGTATACTAGTTGATGACATATTTATTATATTCTAAGATAGCTTTATTCTGAATTGCCCAAGAGGAGGTAGAACTAACTTTTTTCACCTTCTTAATAGAAATTCTGCTGTTGCAGATTTTTTTAGATCATGAAAGCTCATGAACTCACTGCCATAAGCTGAACCAGCGTCTTTCCCTCTGTCTCCAGCGTCCCTGTCCAATTCCAGACCTATTTATCTGTGTCCATCTCCAGCAACCACGGTTATCATACACACATTTATTTATGTTCACCTTTGTGCACACGTCCCTGCTGTTTCCATCAGAATCTTTGCCGTATCACTGGTGAAGAGTTTGGACTTGTTGTCTGAAGAACAGTGATCTGCATTATTTATTCCTTTTCATACTAGAGAAGTCAATTGAGATTGATGCATTTACATAAATTACTGTCCATTTTCTTGATCCAAAAGGCTTTTAAAAATAAGAACCTCTTTCTGTTGCTTTGTTAAGTCTGGTCTCAGGAAATAGAAGGATCTCCAGTTTGGAAATTGGATGTTTATTTAAGGTTAGCTCGATAAAGGCAGAGTATGTTCTGTGTCTTTGAACTTTGTATTGTGTAGTGGACTTGTTTTGGAGGACGATTAATGAAGAGGAAAATCCTCCTGTCATAGAGAGAAACACAAGTACATTTACTTAAAAAAATAAAGTCTGTTAGTGCTCACAGTTGGCTATGAAGTACTTGTTACTTACCCATCCTGACACCTAAACTTAGTCATGAACTTGGTGGCAGGAGATGCTAGGTTAGAGACTCTCATTCTGCCCTTCCTAAGCCTCTCCCACAGGGACCTGCTCAGTCTTTGCAAGAAGGTGTCTGCCCTGCCTGGTGTCTGGCTCAGCCCTCTCTTCAAACAGCTTTCACCAGATTGAGCACAGAACAATATTTGTCTCTGCTACTCTTATTTAACTTAAAGTGAGAAGGGAGAAATACCACTTAAGATTAGACAACATGTTCCATGTGGGGTCAAGAGTTCTCACACTATTTGTGCATCAGTGGTTAGTTGTACTAGACCAGGGTCTCAGAATTCCTTTGCTGGGCTGACAGTGAACTTGAGCTGCTTCCTCACAGACCCTTAACATCGCTCATCTGTTTTTTCCAACTGACCATACAACTCTCTGTTTAATGATAATAAATTGAGAACTTAAACTATTTCTTTATTAAATCAGGCTGTGGGCTTAATGACCATCCTAGTGTTTAAATACTCTGTTGCCCTTCCCTCTAGCATTCCCTCACCAATTTTCTTTTATTGAAAATCAGAAGATGGTAGATAGTTGAGCAAAAGAATTCTTCTTTGTTTAGGTAAATAGCTTTGTCAATGGAAACCTTTAGGGTTTCATTATAAAATATTTTGCTTTTTATGGATAGAATATCATTACAGACACTTATAATGATCTAAAATTTTGACTTGCATTATTTGTAATTATTTCATCAAGTCATAACTATTTATGAACACTGCAGGGTTTTGCTATTAATATTCATGTACTGAACTTATAGTAATCTTTTCACAGTGTGTTCCAGTCAGTTCTCTGTTAAGGCCCATTTTTTAAGCCCATTTTTAAATGTCTCTTTTAGATTCTCTCTCCGGCTTTTCATTTTATTACTGACCTACTTGACATTTGGAATCTACCTGCATTAGCAGAAAAATCCCTGCTGTTTAAGAAAATTATAAATGAATAATGTGGTTTTAGAAGAATTAGGAGAAACCTCTTTACTAACTTTAAGTTGGGTGGGTATGTTTTCGACATAATGAAGAATAGCCTGTCAGATCCCTTTATTTAATCAGTAAAAAATACTAACCTGTTATTTAGTGAGTAAAGGCTTTATTTAGTTCATCAGGTTCTCTTTTTATCAGGTTCATCCTCAAAATCAGTAATGAGCTTCTTAGTATTTTGTTGTTGTTTAAAATATTATTACCAGTCTCCCAAAGTATAATGTTGGGTATGACAGAGGCAGTTGAGAAATGAAGGTAGATACAAATTCAGTTTTAACATTGATGCAGAAATATAAGTATCTCTGGATCTACACAGAGAGAAGGCTTTGAAGTAGGTTTTTCTAAGCAGAATAGTTTTCTGGCTCTATTTGGAGGTGTTCTTTATCATTTGCTGAAAGATTGAACCAGAAGCATATTAACTTTTTTCCTTCCCCCCTGTCCGTTCTTGCCTTTTAATGTGAAAGACAATTTTTTATTAGTCTGAGGATCCTTTTTGAAAAGTTCTTGTAATATTGTTAATAAGACTTATGGCACTCATTGCTACTTTTCTCGTACAAAATTTCACCTAGAATTTGAGAGAGAAATGTTAGCTTTGTCAAGTGAACTCCCTCTTAACTTCTCCATTTGGAGGCACAGACCACATTGTTGATTGCTAACTTACTGTGTTTCCACTTGACCCCTAGAATGTCACCAAGGGGATAGTCTAGTCTAGGACTTCTCAAGCACTATTCCCTAAAGTACCACGAGGAGCAGAGAGGCGAGTGAACGTCCCACACAGGGTGTGTGGGGTTCTGGTCTGAGGGACAGCCAGTGATGACATCATTGGATTCTCAAGTTTTATCTTAAAAATTCATGTAAGATGTAAATATCTGTACTGTATTTGTAGCTGTGTGTACATTCACTCCTCATGTCCTCCCCTGGGTCAGACCTGTGCTGGGGGCCGGGAGACAGTGGTGAAGCAGACCTGTAGGGCCCTTGCTGAAGAGGAGCTTAGGGGAGAGTAAACGGAAGGGGCTGAGAGCTAGAAGTTGAGAGGCAGAGGTACTCACTGCCTTTCCTAGGATGGTCAGGAAGTTCCGCTCAGAGAAACTGACATTTGAATTGTGACCTCCACACTGAAGCGGTGAAGAGTTGGAGAAGGGCAGTATCTTTCAAAGCCTTGCTGTTAAAGGCATACTGCTTTAATATAAAAAGAACATTTCCGTTTACTTTGCAGTTAGTTAACTCTCTGCTCCCCTCAAAAAAATTGTAGTGAAAATGATCATTGAATTCTTCCCTGTGCTCACTTCATACATCATCTTAAACATAAGCGAGTCTTTCCTTTTTTTACCTCCAGAATATATCCTAAATTCAATCTTTTCCATCTTCATTGAATGAGTCCAGATCACCGAGACCTCACCTGGACAGTCGAACCAGCCCCTTGGCTGCTTTTTCCTGCCTCTGCTCTTGGCCCCTCCAGTCTCTTGCCTACAAAGCAGCAGATAGAGAGGTTTTTTAAAAATAGAAATCAGATCATATTTGCTCCAAACCCTTCAATGACTTCCAGTTGCATTCCGAATAAAATCCAAACTTCTAACCACTGTGAAATACACTGAGGCCCAAAGAGGGAATGGGACATACGGAGGAAAGAACTGGAAAGCAGTACAGAGTTGATGGTTGCAGTATGACAGAGAAGCACAGATCAGGCCCAGAGCCCGGGAATCCGAGGTGTGGACTCACAGCCTGTAACCTAATACAGACCTGCTGGAATAGACTGGCAGCACCTGGGTCAGTCTCTGACTCTCTCCCCGCCACCTCACATGAGAGGCCTTACTTTCAGGCCAGATAGGCCTAGACAGTTATATACAATACTACTATTAAGAATGTTTTAAGGGGGTTTGTGTGTCAAGGAGAAACTGATCCTTCTCCAAGATCTACTCTAGCAGGGTTAAAGCTGATTTATTGAGTGCCTTTGTGTACTTAGAGCATCTTGTTTAATCTGCACAACACCCCTAGATGGGAGATCTTATTGTGCCTGTTTTATAGATGAGACTTTAAAAATGATAAAAAGTGGGGGAAATGTGCATCTTAGAAATAAGGAGCTGTGATAACTATATGTGTAATCATACACTTTCCTCTCTCAGCCCCCGTTTCCTCAGTTCTTAGAGAAGTTAAAGTTACCCAAATTGCCCCAGTAAGCAAATGACAGAATCTTAAATTGGAGCCCAGACTTTTTTGACCTCAAAGCCTGTACTCTTTTTATTGCACCATGTTGCTTATTAGAACCCTAATGGGAGAACAAATTTAAAATTCTGTAAACAGAAATGTTCATTGATTCTAAGATCTAAATGCACCAGGGAAGTGCAGCATTTAAAGGAACCCTGTGGTGAATCTGGATATAAAGCCAGGAATTCTTTTTGTAATTGCACAGTTTATCTGTATTGGTGTCAGTTTTAATGTTTTATGTCTAGCTTTCTTAAAGCAACATACACCTGTCCTGAGCTACCCTATGGAAAAGGGAAGCCCATATGTTTTAGATGGAGTAGGGTTTTTAACACTCTCCTAAGCTAAAGAATCTTCTGGCTGTAAAACTGAACAGAGTCCTGCTTCTTGTGTAACTGTAAAGACAGAAAAACCCAGTTTACCTTCCTTCTGTGGAAGTAGTTTGCCAGCCAGAAACACAGACAGGTACTTTCCTTATGTTGTAGCAAATAATCCTCTTTTTAAAAAGGAGAAAGAAAAGGTAAATAGGACTGTTTAAATGTTCTTTGTCAAAAGGGCAGTAATTTCTGTAGAAAACTTCTCCTCCTAAAAGAGTAAGTAATCATGCAGATGTCACTCATGTGTAGGAGTTGGATAAGAAAGAAAGACCTGATGCTTGGTGTCCAGTGACCCAGTGGGAAAATGATACAGTAAATGTGGACTGCCAAGATGCTCACAAGTCAGAAGTGGCCCCTGCAAGGAGCTTGGAGTTAAATATTCCCCCTGCCTCCTTTCTCTGCCTCTTTATCTTGTGGTTTCATCTCACCTGAGCCTCCCCCTGTCTGGAGTGCTCTGCGGCTCCTGATGGATCTTCTTGAGTATAGAGCAGAGCACATTAAAGATGGCATTGCAGTCAACTATTTTATCCAGAAAGCCTGGAAATTTAGAGAATTTATGTCAAGCAAAAATCTTTTGGAACCACTTTAGAGACCCAATTATTTTAGAACGGTGTTATGAGCTCTTGCAGCCGCCACATCAGAAAAATTCGAAATATATCATTCACCAAAACTACGTTTGACCAGCATTTACTCTTCCTACTAGTTGCTAATCTTTCAGAAGTTCCTTTTCCATCACAAAATCTATTCATTCACCCCATCTGGGGAAGTCACAGGCATGGATTAGATTAAAGGGGAAAAAAAAATGGAAGGAAGAGAAAAGACAAAGACTCCCAGCAAGCTCCGTGAGGGTAGAGGGGGCGCATGCATTCTGGAGTCAGGGACCTTTCCCGGGACCCACTAGGGACTAATTCTGAAACCCCACTAATTTAATAATAGCACTTCAGGAGAGAAGAAAGAAATAAATACTACTATATTAAATGTACATATGGATTTTAAGCTGTATCCTGATTTTTAAAATATTTTAAAATGTATTTTAGAGTAAGAAAACCAAATGTGTCATCATGTACTTACTTTTCTGAGCTTTCCTTTCCTGAGCTGTAACATCCTGAGAGGATGAATCAGGGGCACCATACAGAGGGCCTTGTGTGCCCGAAAGCTCCGGAAGGCTCTGAGACACCCTGCTTAGTGCAGTGACCGTCGTCCAGTGCTGCCTGCTCCATTCCAGCCACCGTATGAGAAGTCAGGTAGAAAACCTGACGTGGAAACAGACTCAAAAAGAGAGGCACTAGAATATGGTACATGAGCTACTAAAGCAGCACAGATAAGAGAGTGCTTAAAAACTGCTGGCCGAGGCAGCGGTCTGAGAAAAGATACTCTGGAGTAAGTAATTTGACAACTTTTTTTTGAAGATTAACTAGGACTTTGCCAGATGCATAAGTGAGAAAAACATGCCAGGCAGGGGTATTCTGAGGTATAGTCACAATACTCCAAATTTCTCGAGCAGGGATGGGGCAGAGGATAAGCTGCTAGGCAGGGCCAGAGCCGATCAGACCAGGCTTCTACTTCTGCTCAAAAGTAGAAGTCCATTGATTTATTGGGGGGCAGTTATGCCGAAGGCACTGTGTAGGCACCAGGGATTTCACAGAAGCCAAGAACTGGTCCTTACCCTCCAATTGCTTACTGTTTAGTTGGGGAGAGAACCAGGCATTCCCAAGGCCATGCAAGCGCTGAGTGGAAACAGACATAGGACCTAGGTGCACACAGTGGAGGGGAAGCCCTGGTCCAGTGTCAAGGAGTCAGGGAGGACTATCCTAAGCAGATCCTCCAGCTGAAACCAGAAGGTTGAGTAGAAACTGGCCAAGTGAGGAGGGTTGAGAATGAGCTCTTCAGCAGGAAGAATGAAGTAAGAGCCCTTTGTGCCTTCTGGAAGCTCGGGTGGCTCAGTACAGAAGCGTGGTGGAGTAGGAGGAGCTGGGAAGGTGGCGTGATGCAGCTCGAATGGTCGTTTGGGACCAGATCATGTTTGTAAGCTGCTGAATTTGAATTTTATTTTGATGGCAGAGGTGAATCATTGGAAGGAGAGCAATATAGTCAGAATTTCTTTTAGAAAACATGCTATTGTATAAAAATGGATTTGAGGACACGAAACAGGAGGCTCTAGAGGACTCTGTCCAACAGGCGCCGGGTATGGAGACAGTGGGTGGTGCTCAATTCAGGAGGTGGATGGTGGACACCACGGTCAAGTTTCATTTCTTTTATTCAAGCTGAACGCACAGTTTAGGGAGAATTGAAAAAGCTTGGAGCTGCCACCAGGTCTCCTGGCTTAATATTTAAACAAGGTGGTGGCAGAAGATAGGCTTTTAAAGAATTGTGGTCTTTTTTTAATAAAATTAAATACGGATTGAAAACAAAATTCCAACTTTTTGGAGTTGTGTGAAGTAAAAAGTGAAGGTTTCTTCTTTGTTGTGAACCATTTGGTTTTTTATTCACTTCACATGCAGGTCTACATATAGTCTGTAAGTTTCATGTGGGCAGGACCCTGTTTTACGTTTTTCTTTAAATCACTGAATACCTAACATCTAGCAGAATGCCTGTCAAATAGAGGACACCAAAAAAAGTTTAAGTGAACTCATGAAAAATGTATCCATGTCATTTAAAAATAACACCCTGTAACAGATATGCTTTTGCTTTTTTTCTTTTTTAATTCAATATTGTGTCATAAGCATTCTTCTGTGTTAGAGTGACCACTGCATTTTTATCTTTTTAGTTAAATTCATTTAACTTAACTCTCCATTGATGGACATTCCAATTATTTCCAAATTTTAAGTATTAAAAAAACATGCAGTGAGCAATCTTGTAGGAACATTCATTGTACATTTTTGCTAGGTTTTAAATATGGGATTGTTTGTCAGAGGTTTGTTTATTTAAAACGTTGGGAAAAATAAACTTCCCTTCAAAGTATCTACCCGTCCTTTGACACTCCCAGAGTACGTGCGAGCGCCTCTTTCCTCACCTTGTTCCAGCACTGGATGTCGTCAGTCTTGAACTTTCGACAAGCTGATGGTTGGCAGTTAATAGGTTGTTTTAATTTCCATTTCTAGACTCTAACATAATGAAGCATTTTTAAAGTTTTTATTAGTCACTTATCTTCTAAAAGATAGTTCTTATGTCAGTTAACTGTTTTAGTGGGAAGGATTGAGAGGAAGTCTAATTTCAGAAAACTGTTGTTAAGAAATGCCGCCATAGTGTAGATACAGTTGTTCCCACCCACCTACCTCTTTCTTGCCCACACAGATGCACACGGACACACACCCTAATATGTAGAGAAAGGCATGCATCCAGGCCAGGCCACTTTGCTTGTTGCCGCCTGGCCATTTGTTCACCAGCAAATCTTTGGTTTTTTTTTCCTGTGTTTAGAGAGAACTAGCTGGTAATTCACAAGACTGCACTTCACCTTATTTGATACTTTTTGTTATTACCTGCTTGCTTTGTTATCAAACCTAGTTTAAAAAACAGATTTTTGGTTAAATAGTTTTAGTTTGGTACATAATATGCAGTACTTAGAAAATGCATCATACTGGAAATCAGAAATGTAGACAAAAAAGCTGTCACCCCTTAAGAGGTGTAATTTGGGGAGGCACGTTGCAGGATGCGTCTGGCAGCTTCATGAACAGCACCAGCACCAAGGGCAACTGCAGGGGGTTAATGGGGACCCTGCATCATTCCTTGCCGTGTGCCTGGTGAGTAAACTCCTACAAGTTTCTGGGAATGGTGGCAAGTGAGGAAAAGGCTGCAACAATCAGTGTCACAAAGTGGGGATGACTAATTCACTGAGGAGATCGTTGAGACAGATGTTTAATTAGCTGAAGTCAGAGTGGATAAATTGGGAGAGGACTGCCTATGCAGAGAGATGCCTTTTTCCCTCATCTCTCATTTAACTGTGGGGTTTTGTTTTTTTTTTTGTCCTTACTGTTTTTGAAGATAACATCCTCAGAAACAGGAGGGAGCAGGAAAGAAGGAGTGGAGAGAAAGTAACCTTTGTTTACACTTACTGAACAGTTACTGTATTCTGATATTTTTGTATTTAACCTTTACAGAAGTCTTGTGCGATGGGCATTATCTCCTTGCTGTGATCGAGAAAACTGAAGCTGTGTGCGTGCATATTGTGTGTGTTTATGTGTGCATACTCGTGTGTTACTAGTGAGTAAAGTAGATGAGATATGAACCTAGACCCCTTAATTCTTGAGCCCATTTTTTTCCTGTACCACAGTTTCTCGGGAACACTTAAAATGCAGTGCAGATGAGGGAACTTTCTGGAGTAAAGGTATTGACAGGAGCTGGTGTCACACAGGTGTATACATTTGCCACAACTATCAAATAGTACTTGTAAAATATATGTGTTTGATTGTATGTAAATTTTACCAAAATATTAAAAAGATTCTTAAAGAATTGTTGAAAACCAGTTACTGTTAATCACACTAAAGTACTCAGGTGTGACTGTACTGACATCTGTTCCTTACTTTGAAATACACTTTTAAAAAAAAGATGGACTGAGGGATAGATATATGATAAAGCCAATACAGTAAGGTGTTAATTGTAGGATCTAGGTGGTGGTCACATGGATTTTCAGTGTACCTGTCTTTTAATTTTTTGTGGTTTTAAAAAATGTTCATAAGAAAATAGGAAAGAACTCATTAAAATGTAAGAATATATGATTTAAATTCTGCTCATATTGACATAAATTTCTGAACTTACAAATATACATCCTCATGGCATAGAAAACACTAATATTCTTTTTGTAGGATGCTTTATCTTTCATTACTTCACATGTTAAATGATACCTTTGAGGTCACAGTTTCTTCCATTGACCTTTAGTTTTAAGTAGCATGTGGAGTTATGAATGTAATAATTGCTACCACTCATTGAATGTTCAAACTTTGCCAGGCAGTCTACCACTTTTTAAAAAGATCATTTCAACTAACCTTAAAACAACTATTTGAATTGGTTGTTATTTTTGTTTTATAAATGAGAAAGCTAAAGCTCAGAGAAGCTGCAGGACTGGTCCTAGGTCACAGATAAGCTGGGACCCAGGGCTTGAATCCAAGTTTGGGCTCCTAACCACAGTGTTGTCCTTCCTGGCAGAGGTGACAGGGTCCCTGGCTCAGTGGGGGCAGGGTGCTTTCCTCCCAGCTTCAGCTGATGAAAGCTGATGACAGCATGATTCGTGGAAGGAGCGTAGGCTGTGGAACCAGCTCAGCCCAAGTCCCCAACCCAGGTGTACCTTTAACACCAGCTGTGAAAGTAGGCAAGTCAAACCTTTCTACCTCAGTTATCTCTTCTGTCAGTAGGGGCAATCCTGTCTACCTTGCAGGGTATTGTTGTTTTGACTAAATGCATGTAAAGCACTCAATCTGTAGGATGCATTCAGTGAGTGTCATGGCCTTTATCCCCACGGCCACAGCCACACTAGGCATACTGTAAAACCTGGCTTTTTAGGTTGTGACTTCTTTCCTACCCATAGGGCTTGGCCTTTGCCTGTGCTTTTTGTTTTTCCAGTAAATTAAGTTTATAGAGAGCTTGTACCTGTAGAAGAACCAGTCTTTGAATTTGTTTGGATGTGGATCTGCCGGAAGCACCTTTTACATGGAACAAGGAGAAAACTTGACCCAGAGCATCAACTCTAATTGTTTTTGACTAACAAAACCCAAACCATATATATCGGGGTGGCTTAATGATCGGGGCTCATTTGTCATATAGCTTATATCAGCAAATTTAATTTACTCCAACAAAGATTCTAGAGACAAAGTGAACAAACCATCATTGCCTGTACCATACATGTTTACAAGCGACTTTTAAAAGCCCCTGTATTAACAGTGAGTAGCTCACAAAGGCTATTGCTTCTTCTCAGAAAATATTTAGAAGAGGAAACAGAATTAAATACCAATATGATTTTTGAGTGAATGACTACAGACAGAGAGGTTTGGGGTACTGCCTCTGCCCTTTAATTTCCCCCACCAAGAGTCTTGATCTCCCCCAGGGGAAGTAGAAAGCCCCCTTGCTTCTGCTGAAAGCCCTGTTTCTTGGGGCAGGCCATTAGTGTGTTTATCCTGTTAGGAGCTGCAAGGGGAGCTCTTCCTCTACCAAGACTGAATTTAGCCACCTGAAAAACCATCACTTTAGAACAGTTGCCCCTCCACAGAAGACTTCTCCAAGACCAGCCCAGGGACCTGAGACACCTACTCCTTCCTCACGGCTTTCTGAGGCCTGACCATGGAGCTAGTCTTTCCCAATAAGCAGTTTAATAGACAGTGTTCACAGTTTCAGTAACTACTTTCCATAACAAGCTTTTCCTTTTTGAGTAAAGGCACAAATACTGGGCTTTCGGCAGCAGCTCCAAATATTTTCAGAAAAATGGTCTTCAGTGAGGGTGTTCCTTTTTCTACTATACCTTACAATGACAATAATGCCCAGAGACAAAGATGACTTACAGTCAGGAGAAGACATCAGGAGTGGCACTGGGAAGCAAGTCTGGGGAGAATGTGTTGGCACCTACTTCTCCATAGCTCCTGATCACAGCAGGCCAGTCGGCAAGTTGCAGAGACTCCACTGTGCCAGCAAACCAGTTTTTCCAACAGAAAGACAGTGAGATGTGATTAAAACCCAAGTGCTGCAAGAGATATGAGGTGGTCTGTTGGAACTCCTCAATCTTCCCTTAAACTGTCACCACATAATTATACAAATATCAAATCATAACCCCAGCTTCCCCCACCCTTTGCTCTTGGCATACTGTGTTTAATAGAACAGTGTGAATTAGGATGAAGTTAAGACGAAGTGTGACTTAAGTCTGAAAAATCCCAAGGGTCCTTCAGGCCCCTTGAGCACAGTGTTTTCCACACCAGATCCATCACTCAATAAATGTTGATGGAATCTCTGCTGCATTGCAGGCATTGGAAAAGAATGACCAGGCCTCTTCCTCGAGAGCTCTCATCCCAGTGGGGAGACAGCCAATAAAATGTAAGCAAGCCAACAAGATGCCTCTGATAGAGGGTCTCTCTTCCAGCCTTTAGTCTGCCTACTTTCTGACAAAAAGGAGTTCTGTGAGACCCAGTTTTGTCATTTGAAGGGAGCACATCTCACCCTTAAGATAGGGCATTGCCTCGGCCTTTCCATTTCAGTGGGTCATTTCCATGCACCTCCTAATTGGCTACCAACACCACTCTCTGGTGCAGGAAGAGGTGTACAGGATAGCAGGGGCTGAGTGAATTCATGAGCACTGAGGGACCCATTCAGGTCCACAGTGGAAATTGAGAGGCACCGGCCATATCTCAGCCTTGGAACCGCTAGAGAGGCACTGACCCTCGGCCACTCAGCCTAGCATCAGAGGGTTCCTAATACGTCAATCTTGCCAGGTGTTGGAGAGTCCCTACCAAGTCAAAGGATGAGATCCCTCCTTTCCTTTGGGAGAAGGTTTAGGATGGGGGCAGTGAGCTTTCACTGGAGTCAAATGGAGGCCCTTCATGCAGAAGAATGGGTTCCTTCTGGTTTACCAGCACCAGACCTCAGCACCACCATAGGTGGCCCGCAGTTGGTGGCTAACACGTGTTGTGGAGTGAGCCAAGGAGAAGCAGCGAGAGCCCATCTACAGCCCACAGCTGCGGCTCTCCCTCCAGCCTAGGCCCAAGGCTGCTCATTTCCTATTTAGGAATGGACTCAGTGCACTTTGACTATTGGAGGTCAGACTTCCTTCAAGAATCAGATCATCGAATGAAAATGTAAATATCCTAAAAATGAAGCGCAGCGCACGTCAGTTGAAATTAGTGTTGCCTTCCAGGTTTCCTCACTCACTTGGATCTCTAATGAGTCCTGTGGGAGCCAGAGGAGTATCCCAGAAAGTCATTTTAAGTATTGATGATCAAGTAGGGAGGAGGAGGCTACTGCCCACGCTGTATCACAGGAAAATAAAATAGAATAAAACAAACACACTTCCAAAGAGGGGAGGGAAAGAGACCACACACTAAATCTTCATCTTCTCTAGCAGCCATTAAGAGGTACTGTCTGATACTTATAATAATGTCTAAAACAACTGAATAGGAATGCTAAAAAGGAATATAAAAGTCAGTACCAGAAGAAATAACCAAAAACATTTAAGCTGACTGCCTCTAAGGACAGACTCAGGGATGGGCAGGGGATTAACTGCTTTTTGTTACAGGACTTGTAGTATTAGAATTATAAAACTGTAGATATAGGTTACTTTGATAAGAGTAAGAGTAGTTTTTAAAATTTGTAAAAAAAAAAAAAAAAAAAAAAGGCTTTCAAATTCTAGAGCTTAAAAAGCTTTCTCTTGGGGTACTCTTTCTGCCCCCTTCTGATGCCTATGTCAGAAGCTTTCTCTGTCTCCTTTATACTTTAATAAAACTTTATGAAAAAAAAAAAAAAAAAAAAGCTTTCTCTTTCTGTCTCTTACTTATGTGGACTTTCTCTACTTGGAAATTTCCTGTTTCCCAAAAGCCACCGTCCATTTCATTGTGCTGGATGTCAGTTTCCTGTGAGAACATTGTTATTAAATAGTTGCATCTCCAAACCTTTTAAGACCAAAACGTTATATGAGTGTAACTTACACTGTGATTTTGCCAACATCTTGTCTCTGTGACCTGTATTTTCCGTAGGTTAAAGCAGAAACTATTAGCTGAGTTACTCTGTCCCATTCTAAGAGTGACTAATACCTCAAATATAAATGAAAACAGCTGCTTTTCCATAACATTAGACTCCCAAACAGCTGTCACATGTTCATTTGGACTGTTTTTTCCTTTTTTTTTTTTTAAATCGAGACAAAAATGAGTTTACTGGGTCTATGAATCGTTTAAGTCTGTCGTCTAACTTCCGTGGAGAGGTGGCAAAGAGGTCATAGAAAGGCCCATTGAGCTAGAATGTAACTGTCCCAGTTACATTCTTACAATGAAAACCCTGTGATGAGACCCTTCTTCTGTGCCAGGAACATAAGGTCTGTAAGGGCCTGGCAGGGCTGCTGTTCTCCGGCTGCCTTCGCCAGTGAGCTGAGGCCTCCCAGCCGTTGTTCCCTCTCCAGCTGAAGAGACTGTGGAGTGCCATCCGCTGTCTTCCCAAAGCCTGAAGCTGCACGCTGTCCTCCTCCGCAGCCCTTGGGAGGGTTGCTTTCAGGGTGTGGCTGTTACTAAGCAGAAGCAGGCCTCCCTTACTGGCTTAAAGCTCACCACCACTGCGAGTTGGGTGACCGTGGGCACGTTGTCCTCCCACTCTCGAGTTTCTTGCCTTAGTTTGATCTTCAATAAAATAAAGTCACAGCTAGATCACAGGCTGCTTGTTGGCAGTCTTAACTGCAAAGCTTAATCCCTGGGTTCTAGAAACATCTCCCTGGTTTCCACTCCTGCTCCTGTTACTTTTTTTAGCTGTTCGGTAAGTCACTTAGCTCCTTTGAACTTCATTTTACTCTGTGTGCTTGCATGCTCAGTCACTTCAGTCTTGTCCGACTCTTTGCAACCCTGTGGACTGTAACCCTCCAGACTCCTCTGTCCATGAGATGGACAGGCAAGAATACGGGAGTGGCTTGCCATTCCCTCCTTCAGGGGATCTTCCCAACCCAGGTATCAAACCCCACACCTCTTGCATCTCCTGCATTGCAGGCAGATTCTCTACCCACTGAGCCACCTGGGAAGCCCTTCCTCATCTATAAATAAGAATATTAATAGTATTTTCTTCATGGCATTGTTTAGAGAATTCGATAGAGATCCATATCAAACAGCAAGCACTTAGCTGTTATTATTTTATTACTCAATAAATATTAGTTCTGTCCCTTCCCTCAGTTTCACTGTTATGAGACCCAGTCATACTCAGAATTTTGTGATAGCACATGTTTTTTATGTGTATGACTGCTTTGAGTCTTGGTTCGGTAGAGACTCAAGCTGCTAAAGAACCCAGCTCAAATTTAGTCCACGTTAGGTATGGCCCAGAATGTGTGCATCTGTCTGCCCAGCTGCTCATTTGAGCTTTTCCAGGGGTCTGAGGCCCCTTGTCAGAGCAGCACAGCATCAATGAGAACATAGGCCTGCACATGTAGGAATGACCTGGCATTCCTCTGGAGCACTCTGCATCTGGGGCTGGATATGCAGAAGGGTTAAAAGCTGGAGAAACTTTTGTCATAAATTTTGTCTTCAGCGGGACTTCCCAGGGAACATCTGACATTAGCAGAGAGGAAACGCTGATTGGTCTCAGAGTCAGCTGAAGGAGACAGGAGCTGCCGCAGAAGCTGCTGGATTTACTGTTATTAGCAAGGCAAATGGAGAGCCAGCAGGGCAGCCAGCTCCCAGATAATAGATCTAACAAAAGGGAAACCTCCCAGAAAGGAAAATGGCTGGCAGCCATGACTCCTCTGCTGCCATTTTTTCCATTGCTTTTACCTTTTTGTTTCTTGTATTTAGCACAAGCAGGAGCATATTTTAACATCTTAGGTTATAAGTCACAATTGGCTTAAAGTAAAACAGCTTCCTACCTGTTTGATGGCTTCAGAGTTGAACATTGTAAAGTGTGCAAAATTGTATTAATGTAAAAATAAATAGTTGCCATTTATTGAGCACTTACTATGTGCCAGGCTCAGTGCTTTATATACATTATTATTTCATCTGTAAAACAACCTCGTGAGTTAATAATTACCATTATCTCCAATTTAGAGATGAAGAAACAGTATTTACAGTCCTTGAGTAATTTTCCCAAGGTCTTTTTTTTTTTAGCAAGGTAACATTCGTTTATAACATTTTATGAGTTTGAGTACATTATATTTCTACTTCTGTGTACAGTACAGCAAGCTCACCACCAAAAATTTAGTTTCCATTCATCACCATACAGTTGGTGCTCTTCACCTGTTTTGCCCTCCCCACCCCCACTTCCCCTCTGGTAGCTCCTGTTCTCTGTATCTATAAGTTTTTGTTTGGTTTGTTCATTTACTTTGTTATTTTATGTTTGTTTTTAAATTCCACGTATGAGTGAAATCGTACAGTATTTGTCTTTTTCTGGCCGACTTATTTCACTTAGCTTGATATCCTCAAAGCCCATTCATGTTGTTGCAAATGGCAGGGTTTCATCTTTTTTTATGACTAAGTAGTAGTCCTGTGTGTGTGTGTGTGTGTGTGTGTGTGTGTGTGTCCCAAGATCTTAAAGCTTGGTGGAGCTGGCATTTGAGCCCTGGCATTAAGGTCTTACCCATCTAATGGAAGATACTGAGACAAGAGCCCACTTGGGTATTATGGATCCAGACAGGATACTAGCTAAGAAAAGTGCTTACTAAAGGCTTGTGTCCTGACTTAAAGCACAGCCCTGGTTGGTACAGAGGTGGTTAGAAGGAAGGTGGACAGGCAGAGAGGAACTGGATTGGCAGGTGGAGCCCATCTGTGAAGGATCTGACTCCCCAGAACAGTGAGCAGGGTAAATGGGCGGTCGATACCCAAGGACTACACGACTAAGGGGGAACCACAGGCAGCCGGGACCAGGAAACAGATGATGTTCAGCATCCAGGGACAGCAGTACAGGTCCTGTCCTGACAGAGTTAAGTCACAGAGGCAACAAGGAAGCAAAAATCCTACTGTCAAAATGACCTCTAGGAAAAAGATTCTGAAAAATTCCTGTCAAAGACCAGTATTCTGTGGTTTTTCATTGAATTGAAATACAGCTAGCTTTTTTCTCTAGCATTAGAACAGATGAAAACTTAAAAGTACATATATTTAAATACTAAAGTCAAATTTGACACCGAAAGAGGCTCACACTGTAAGGGAACTGGAGAACTAAGACACCACCATCTACCCAATTAATTCATTTAGTCACTCGTCACACATTTACCAAGTCCAGTAGTTGCAAAAATAAATTAGACTGTTGCCTCACACCCACTGCCCATTGGGTCACAGCAAGTAGAATTCTCCAAACAATTTCAGGTATTGTCTTGGTCATGTGTCCCCTGTCTTTTTCCCCTCATTTTTGTCAAGCACGTGTGATTGAATTCAGATAAATTAAATGTGTATTTATGAACACGGAAATCCCGGCAGGTGGGTAGCATCAAGGCAGGCAGGATTTTCAGAGAGGCGCACTGAGAACCTGGTGGGACCAGGCCTGGGGGCAGGGTCCTGGGCAGGGCTGGGCCGAGATCAAGAGCAGTGAGGTACTTGAGTGAGACAGGAAGTCCAACCCTAGATGAAAAGAAAGGAGGTCTTGATTTTGCACTTTGGCCTGGGATTGCAAAACTCTTGGCCTAGAGCAGAGCCCAGAGGTGTGAAGTGGTACAACTTGTCCCGTTGTAGAGCCCAGATTATACCTAGGGGCTAACTGTAAGGGGGTGGGGGGCGGCGTTGACAGACTGGAGGGACAGGCAGCATGGGTGAAGGGAATGGCCCGGCAGTGACGTGGAGGTGGGACACCATGAGGTGTGTGCACAGATAGGAGATGTGTTTGGCTGGATCACAAAGAACATAGAAGAACAAGAAATTAAGATGGATAGACGGTTTGGAGAGTAGGCTGAGGAGTTGGCCATGGGGAGGTTGTGAAAGAATTTTTTTAAATTGGGGTTTATTAATAGTTGCTTTACAATAGTGTGTCAGTTTCTAACGTACAACAAAGTGAATCAGCTATGTGTATACATACATCCTCACTCTCTTCAACCTCCCTCCCACTCAGCCCCATTCTACCCATCTAGGTAATCACAGAACACCGAGCTGAGCTCCCTATGCTATACGGCAGGTTCCCACTAGCTAGCTACTTTACACATGATAGCTTGTGTACGTCAATCCCAATCTCCCAATTCATCCCACCCCTGAAAAGGATTTTAAGCATGGAAGAGATAACCTTCAGAGTTTGACTCCAGAAGGCACCCTTTGATGAAAAGGTAGGGTAATGGATCGCTGGAGGCAGCTTGGGAGACCGTCCCTTGGGCTGGGTGATAAGCATGCCAGGAAGACTTGGTGAGTGGATAGAGTCTGTGGAACTTGGGGCTGACCTAATGTCAGCAACAAGGAGGACGGCTAAATGAGAAATATTCCAAACTTGAGGGGCTTTGTTCACTGTGCCAGACCCTCAAAGGCCAGAATCAGTCTGCTTCGCCTTTCCGTCTGTCGTGTCTAGCCCAGGGCATGGCACGTGGTATAATGAAGTTGCTCAGTCGTGTCCGACTCTTTGCGATCCCATGGACTGTAGCCCACCAGGCTTCTCTGTCCATGGGATTTTCCAGGCAAGAGTACTGGAGTGGGTTGCCATTTCCTTCTCCAGGGGGTCTTCCTGACCCTGGGATCAAACCCAGGTCTCCCACATTGCAGTCAGACGCTTTACCCTCTGAGCCACCAGGGAAGCCCAGGCACGTGGTAGGAGTTCAGTAAATGTTCAACAAATGACTGAGTTAATTATTGGGAGGCTCATGGTATCATCATTGGAAACCCAGTTACAAGGAAAAGGTTTGAGAAGAGAAGGTTAATGAGTTTACAGTTAATTGTCTTATAAAATTAGAAGCAGAAAAGTGCTCGGAGTTCTCTCCCTTCCCACAAAAGGCAGGCCCAAGCCATCCACTGTCAGTGGTGCTTCCTTGGGGGAGTTGATGGAGACCCCTAAGAAACCTGCAGCCTGCTGTCCCGCCCAGGGCTAGAACCCCTTCCACCAGGGCCATGGGCGCCAGTTTTGTTTACAGAACACCGTCACTCCAGGGGCTTCACTGCGTCTGCTTAACAGCCTGTCAGGTACGTGCAACTATTACCCTCATGTTACAGAGGAGGAGACGGGTTCAGAGAGGGTGTTATTCACCCAAGCCAGTCTCTGGTGTAAGCAGCTTTGAGTGTGAAGCCCCAGATTCCACTGTATCATAACATCTGGTGATGGAGAACAGTTGGCCCTTAGCTTGCTCTCCATTGACTCAGGTTGGAGTCCCTGCTTTTATATGGTTCAGAAAAGGCTGCAGACAAATAAGTCTCCTTTTTGTCTGTTTCTTTGGTTTTTGTTCTTAGGTGCTTGTGACTAAATTCACTAATTTCACTGGCTGTCAAGGCTGTGTTAAGGAAAATGGGTTTGAACTGCTGCGGTTTTTGAGTTCTGGACTGAATGTCAGAAACCTTTGCCATCACGGGAAATTCTGTCACTCTGGATTTACTATCTGTTCCCCACAGCTGAATTCCTCAGCAGTATGATTTAGCACCCTGGCTCCCCATCAACCAGTTTTGGCATTTATTTGAATGCATTACCCCACTGGTTTCCATAAACTATTTTACAATTGTTTAAAATAAATGACTGTTTATTTCCACAAAACCATCTGTATTTCTTTACAGAGCAACAGATAACTGTATGTAAAATTTGGTAATGTCACAGTGACTTGAGTTAAGAGAAACAGATTGGGTTGAAAAATTGGACGCTAAGGGACAGTGTTAAAGGTTTCCATTCTCTCTAACAAGTGATATCTGGATTTGAAGGAAGAAAAAATATTTCTTTTTTTTTTTACAAGTAACATCTGGCCTCCTTTCTCCAAAGGGAAGTACACCCACACCAGCTGGGTGGGGATAGATTATGGACTCTAGGACTTCTCAGGGTGGCAGAGTGTCTGGCCCTGCACCACCCTCCCTGCCTGAACCGATGTGTGGAAGGCTGCTCTCCAGTGGCTTCCAAGCCTTTTCCATGTTCTGAAGTTTTAGGTTGTCCAGGCCCTCCCTCTTCTCGTTCTGATGTTCAGACACAGTTGCTGTGGCTAGAGAAGAAGGGCCTGGATGAGGAAACAGACTGACTAAGAGGTAGGACTGGCCTGGGTCAGTGGGGGTCTTCTGTTCTCCAGCCAGTATCCAAAGCAGCCAAGTGGCTCAGCTTTAGCCACCCTAGCTCCATCCATCCCCAGGAAACCCATTCAGGTTTGGGGCACTGCTGGGAGTCTCCAACCAAAGGGGACGTTTGGAATCCAATGGAGGTGGAGCTTCGAGTCAGATGGTTTGGATGGTGGGCAGGCCAGCTGAGCTTCAGGTTCATCGTCAAGTACAACCATCCTGGTGCCTCAGCCATTCTGGGAATGCAGGACTGTGGAAATGTGCTCCCCACACCCAGTGGCCGCGTGGAAAGTATGAGAGACAGGCCCATCCAGAGATCTTTTTAGAATGAGCCTCATAAAGAAGTCAGGCAGTGGCACCTGGGCAGAACTTTGACTCCTCGAGTAGGAGAGCATGAGTGCTGGAAGAGTGAAGTAGAGATCATTCCAGACAGAGGCACAGTGGGTTGAAACGGCCTAGTTTTAGAGGATATTTCTAGATTACTATGTCATTAGGTGGGAGGTGGAGAAGAGGGAAGTGAGACCAGTGTGGCAGACCTAGAGGTTGCAGCCCCTTCTGGAGAGCTAGAAACACCCACTTCTCGCTCTGTCTCTCTGAGTGCTGCTTGGAAAGCAGAAGCGGCAATCCAGGCATGTGACTTAGTGGATCCTTGGAACAACTCTGAAGAGCTAGGTTTCGTTGTTATCCCCCTTTTACAGATGTGAAAGTCAGGCACAGAAAGGTAGATTGCTCAGGGTCACACAGCTAATAAGTGGTGGAGCTGAAAATTCAAACCCAAGCAGTCTGGCTTACAGCTGTTAAACCATACCCTCTCAAATGGTTTGGGGGTCAGGGAACCCCTGGACGGACACACACACATACACACACACACACACACACACACACAGTTGAGCCTAGAGCAGAAATCAGATCAGACCTTCTCCCTACCCCCGGCTGCAGGGATGGACTCCTGACACCCACCTCGTCTCAAAGCCTGAGCTGAGGAAGGTGTCAGGACTGCCCCAGGAGGGGGTTGAATAGGCCAGACAGACAGTATGGGATCCCTGTTGGTTTTCCATAATACTGTCTGGAATCCACAAGGAGGACAGGGAAGGTATGGGGTGGGCAGTGTGACCCTCAGTCTGTGGTCATTGGCTCTCTTTGGGAATCGTCTCTGGGCACTAGCAGCCAGCCTCAGATGCTTGATTCATCTTCACTTTTGCTGCTCAGCTCCTTTGAACAGCTCCGGAAACCTCTGGGGCCCACTCCATGGCTTGACTTAGGACCATGGGAGCTGCTAAACAGGCTCTGTGCCATTTTAGTTCCTGGCTCTCCAGCAACCACTGAGCCCACATCATCTGAAGGGAGGCTCCAGGGGCCTCAGTCCCTAGTCTGGTCCCGCTGGAATCATCGCTAAGGTTATTCAACCTCATTTTTTAAAATTGGATTTTTAATTACAGTGAAAGTCACTCAGTCGTGTCCAACTCTTTGTGACCCCATGGACTATACAGTCCATGGAACTCTCCAGGCCAGAATACTGGAGTGGGTAACCTTTACCTTCTCCAGGGGATCTTCCCAACCCAGGGATCGAACCCAGGTCTCCCTTGTTGCAGGCGAATTCTTTACCAACTGAACCACAAGGGAAGTATTACTAAAATATGCCCTCTGTGAAAAAGTCAAACAAGATAGAAATCTGTAAAGAAAGCAAAAGCCTTCACCTTTGCTACTGCCTCACCCTACCCCTGATATAATTCTAACGGAATAACCTTGAGAACAGTTTGACTCACAGCCTTCCAGATTATGTTTGTATGTGTATGTGTTATCAACAAACATGTGTGCACACACACATGTAAATAATACACATATGCAGCTGGGGTTTTACTTTGTTAAAATGGAGCATGTGCTATACCTTCTGTATCTTTTTAAATTTAATAGTATATCAAAGTAATCTTCCCATGTCTTATTAACTTAAGCTTAATTTTTTAACAGCTCCATAACATCCCAGTATACAGATATACTGTATTTACTTTCTAGTTTCCTACTAGAGGATATTTAAATTGTGTGCACTTTTTAGTATTAAAACAGTGCTACAGTGAACATCTTTGAACACACATCATCATGTGCTTGGAATCATATTTCCTAGGCTAGATTCCTTTGTGGGTCATTGTTGTTCAGTCACTCAGTCACGTCCAACTCTTTTGCGACCCCATTGACTATAGCCCACGAGGCTTCTCTGTCCTTGGGGTTTCCCAGGCAAGAATACTGGTGTGTGTTATCACTCAGTCCGACTCTTAGTGACCCCTTGGACTCTAGCCCCCCGGGCTCCTCTGTCCATGGAACTCTGCAGGCAAGAATCCTGGAGTGGGTTGCCATTTCCTTCTCCAGGGGATCTTCCCGACCCAGGGATGGAACCTGCATGTCCTGCACTGGCAGGCGGGTTCTTCACCACTGAGCCCCCAGGGAAGCCCTTGTGGGGCAATTCAGTTTTAAATGGCGCCTGGTTGTAGTCGTTCTGTTTAACAGAGGAAACCACCACTACCCCTGAGCACCTACAAAGAGCCCATTGGCTGCGCTGGAGCTCTGGGAGTAGAGTTGGGGTTTTAACTTTTTTGTTTTTTTTTTTTCCTTCTTTTGGCTGCACTTTGAGGCATGTGGGATCTTAGTTCCCAAACAGGGATCAAACCTCCACCCCCTGCATTGGAAGCATGGAGTCTTAACCACTGGACCACTGGAAGTCCTGAGTTGGATTTTTAAAAAATCCCACCCTGATCTTCAGAGCGCCCTGACTTGGGGCAAGGGGGCAGAGGAGGACAATGACAAATAGATATCAGTGCTTCTAATACAGCCTGCCCCGGGCACTGAGAGGAACACCGCCCCGAAGAGGTGATTAAAGCGCTCTTCTTAATTCTGACAGGGAGTCGGACAGGGCTGCAGAGAGGAGGGGAGCTGCCCAAAGGTGTGCCTTCCAACCCCTCTCAGGAGCCCTTCTGCGAGGCTGGGTGTTCAAGAAGAAATTTGTTCCGAAGAATTATGGTGCTCTTGCATTTTCTCCTACACAAAGAAGAAAATCTCAGCTGCACGCCCTTTCCTTTCCTCCTCTTGGCACTTTCTGATTGATGATTGGAAATGATGGCAATACATAAACTATTTTTCTTTTTATTTTATGACCTGGTAATAGCAGTAACATATTTCCAGTAAATGTTTTCTATCGCAATAAAAAAGTTGTAACAAGACTAGAAATGGGTATAGTTAAACCCTAAAGAAATCACACTTTCAGAACTGTGGATTGAGGCAGTAACTCTGTAAATCATTTAACTTGGAAAGAGGCTCCCTCCCCCCAGCAAAGTCGGGGCACGCAGATGACGCTCTCTTTAAGCACTCAGCAGATAGGTGCCCGCATGAGGGCTGAGGGGCTCTCGGTTTCAGCCCCTCGAGACCCACTGCCCACTCTCTCTTTCTCCTGGTCTCCCACCTAGTGTCTTCACTCCTTTCTGAACAGATAAATTCTCTCAACCTTACAATTCTTTTTTTCTAACCCCAAATTCAATAAGACTGTAGAAAGCTCTTCCTGGAACACAGCATAGCAGTGTGGTTAAGAGCACAAGCCTGGACTCACACACCTGGATTCTCCTCCTGGCCTCACTGTGGACACGTGGCTTAACCACTCTGCGTGTTTTCCTCCTCCATAAAATGGGCTTAGAATAGGGCCTGCCTCATAGTTTTATGATTCAGAAAATTAGTGCAGGTAAAGGACTTTGTTAAGGGCCAGGAGAGTCCTCAATGTCAGTCACTGTTGTTATACTCTAAAGGAGCAAATTGATGATTTTGTTTAAACTTGCATAGCAGTATAACAGCTGACATTTGCTGAGTGCTTATTACATCCTAGGCACTGTGTTCTGTGTAATCTTTACAATTACTCCACGAAGGTTTAGACCAACTAATTTGCCCGGTGTCACAGAGCCTTTGTAAAAGAGCCGAGATTTTAACCCAAGTCTTTTAAACTCCAAAACTCAAACTTTAACTACCCCGTGTCCACCTTCTAGGATTAGATGCTCACAACAAGAACAGGGAGGGTTACACTTTGTTCTTGCCTCTTTTTGTTTTGAACAGTGAGTTTCGGTTCTACTTGGGGATCTTAGTGTCCCCTGGCAGACAGCCTCTCACCTAGCTCTGAGGAACTGCTCTGAAGAAGTATGAGAGGAGCCAGGATACATATGAATTTTTTGGCTGCAATGTACAAGTAGTCAGGTACACATCCTGGTAAAAGATTACTGCTAATCACAAAAAAACAAGAACAGATCTATCAAGATGGTTACACTTTGAATAGTTCTGTCTCACACCAGACATGTCCTCCTTTGTCTGGGAAAGATTTAAAACCAATAATGTTGAGCGCTTATGCTCTCAGAACTCCAGGGCCAGGCAAAAAGAAGCACTTTTTCCCCCCTGTTGGGAGGCAGAGTTGCCTTGTCCCCAGCTGGAGCTTGTTTAGGCTCTGTTACTCCTCAGAGGATGGATGGCTGGTGCTTCTGTGTGTCCAGTATCCTTAACGTGCTCTAAAAATTAGTCCTTCCCCAGCCTTTGTCTTTAATTTCTGGTTCTAGCTGACACCTTCATTAATGGTCCGGTGCAAGCTTTCTGTCGACGTGAAGACGACTGTGTGAAAGTGGTTTTGCTGCCCTATCAATAATGGTCATAATTTCCCCAATACTCTCATCAGCAGTGAATTGAGTCTTGCAGCAAAGAAATGGAAACCCCAGTGCCGTGGTTTTAAAGCGATTTGTCTTGTAGACGGCATCTTATTTCAGTAAAATCAGGTCAGTGCAGCACTGCTGGGTCAGATCTAAGTCAGATACAAATTAGTTGGAGGAAATTGATCATTCCAACATTTAGGTTATTTTTAGCTTCTGTAGCTTTTTAATGTCTCTTTTTTCCCCTGTATTTACCTTTGCGTTCATAAAGCTTAATAAAGTTTAAATGTCTTCTCAGTTTCCACCAAGCCTTTGACAATAGGCAAGCATGCTATCTCCCACCCCATGATAGCAGCCTTTCTTCATAGTTTTGGGGTTCGCTCCAGTTACAACGTTGTTTGAACTCTTAAACCCACTCCTGCTCATCCTCTGGCCTGCCCCCTTTCTGGGGTTTGTTTATTGCCCACACTGGCCCCTCGACCGGTCTGTTCTTCATTGCTATTGAAAGTTAATGGGGGCAGAATTGCATTCCCAAACATTTGAACCTGAAGTGGCCAGGCCCGAACTTAGTTGATCTCTGGTGATCGGTTCAATTTAGTTACGATTTTTTGCCATTAGGCCGGGGCTGAATGATGGTGATTTGGTTGAGGCCAAATGTCTGAAGAAAATTGGCTCTCTGATAAGAGTGCTGTTATCAGAGGGGGCTACCTTCTCATTTACATTTAGATGAGTATTGATTATTTATTTACTCAGAGAAGTGAGATTCGTTTCCAATCTTATCTTTCTCGTCTCTGCTTGTCAGCAGAAAGAGAGATAGAGCTCCTGACATCAGGCCAAGATAACAGCACTTTGTAGTAAAGATAAAAGTTGGAATGGGCCTTTTTCTAGTCTTGACTGAAAGGATAAGTTTTAAAAATTAGAACTGATGGGTCATGCTTTCAAAACCTTTCCTGAAGGTTTTGCAGTTTAACTAGGCAGGAGAATTGGTTTATTGGAACAGCCTTGGTCTTTCTTCTTTTGTAATAGGAATTGTATTTAATTTGATTATATTCGGCTGTTTCACTGAGAGCAAATTGTGTATTGGCTCAGAAGAGGCTGAAGTGTGACCTTATTGTCATGTCAGCTTGTTCCTTTCTTATTATTTAAATTCTAAATGATCCAATCCAAGCCTCAGAGGGGGTATAAGCTACAGTGGTTATCACTTGAATATAATTCAGTGCTTATATTAAGATCAAACAGAAAATGATTATAGTCACTCCTACAGGAAGAGTTACAAGCGATGGAGCTGACACTAAATGCAAACATTTTAGGATAGCTGATGTTGGTTCTGAGCTTGGATATTGACAGCATCAGCTTGTTGGTGATGGCTTTGGCTCAGTGAGGAACTCGGGATTCAGCCGGCCCCTGCCACAGATCAGACAAGGCTTGGCACAGCTTGCCTCTTGTGGGTCTCCCTGCCACCAGTCTTCTCAGCCCACTGTTGACAGAGCCACCAGGAGAAGTGTACCGAAATATAAAGCTGATTGTGTCACTTCCCTGCTCTGTTAGCATCTGTTGCTTATAAGAGAAAACTTAGACTTTGACCAACATTCTGGGCCAAGCCTCCTAGCCCCAGCTTCCCCTTGAACCCCCACAGAACCCAGGCCTTTTCTCCACTGAATTTGCTCTGGGCCCCAGGCAGGGGGCTCTTCAGTACTTCCTTGCCTTTGCACATTCTGTTCCTTCTTATAGGAATGCGCTACTTCTCCCTTCTTCTCCCGGCTCCCAGCTCTGCATCAAGACTCAGTTCAGATGTGTCCACCTCAGAGAAGGGGCAGTTCATTGTCCCCTCTTCTGGATTCCCACAGCACCTGTCCTGACCTGGGGAAGAGCACTGGCTGGGGCTCTTTGATAGTTTTATCTGCTCATGTGTGTCCTGCCACCTCCCCCAGCCTGCAGGAGGTCTGGAATCACCGATTATTCATCTCTGTGTCTGGGACACTGTTGTTGCAGTGGGACTGAAGTGTTTCTAGGTGAATGTATGGATGGCATGGCAACATCACATATCTTTTGGTATCTGTGCTGCCGTGGTTTGTTTGATGGGGATGGTAGGTACTCATCATTTTTAGACTGTATTCTTAGGACCACAGAGACTAAGGAACTTTAGGAATCCTGGCTGCTGAGCAAGTCTCTAATCTCAAATCCTGCCCGTAGCTTAAAAGCAAGCTTGTTTAAATAGATCTGCCTGCTCTCCTACCCGTACTCCTACCTCAGACACACGTGAGAAAGGATGCGGACGTCTGCTTGATGCCAGCATTCCCCACCACCCTGTATTATCCTTTAACGGGGCTGTTAGCTTGTGAATCTGAGGCTCAGGACCTGCCTAAGCCTCCTGCAGCAGTTCCTGCTCCACCCAGCCTGTTCTAGCAGTGACAGCAGCTGCCACTGAGCCCCTCTAATCCTCACAGCACCCTTCTCAGGTACAATACTCAGAGATTGTTACTTCCCCAGAACGCATAGTGAGAGGGTACAGACACCAGAGTTTTCTATTCAAAACCCAGCCCTTCCTCTTATTTGTTCATACTTAACTTTTTCTGGCTGCAAGCAGCTCTTTCAGATTAAAGCTCCTCTTCAAGCTAAAAAATGAAAAATAACGTGAAGGCACATCCCTGAAGGTGTTCAGCCTTTTCCTTTATCATTCTCCAGATAGGTGGGCCTTCAACATGTTGTAATGTTCAGCGATAATAATGATAGGTTAATTCATTTATGTCCTACTTCAATCTGAAAAGCAGTTGGAATAGATACACTAAAGGGATAAAAAATGCATGAATTGGAAAACTCCCTGAAAGTAAAGGAAAATAAAGGTCTGGAGGTTTAACTGACCCAGAAATGCGTGTTCAGTCATCACACATCTAGTGCTGAGCTTCCTCGTAGGCAAAGGAGAAAGGAATACAGTATCAGTTAGTTGCCAGATTTATGTTAAACTGTCTAAAGGTACAAACACACCAGTTGCTCTGAGGAACTACAGCATTTCCCGCTAGATCTGAAGGAGATTTCTTCCGTGGGTCTTTAGAAGTAAGATGCAGAATGATAGTGACGATGGTGTGGCTTCTCTCTCTTCACTCTTCAGGCTTTTGCCCTTGCTTCCCGTTGGATTTCAGCCCTCAGCTGGCCCTCAGCTGTTAAGTAAGGACATACCAAATGCTTTTACATTTCAGGCGAGGATTAAAGAAAAGGCATTGAGGAAGCTGAACTGAGCATATATCCACCATCCAACAGATACTACAGATTTCCTTCGAAACTTACATCCTAAGATGTTTGCTTTGGGTTTACAAAATCCCATAAAAATCCTGCCTGGGTATTATAACTTGGAGCCCTCCCTAAGTGCCCAGAGCAGTATTTTGTTCCTAGACCATTCGGTGACATGGTTTTACTGCAATAAATACATCATCAGAATGCCTAAGCAGGTTTTCTCGTCTCTGCAGAATAACTGCTTCCCAGAGTCTTCCTTTTGCCTTCCTCTCTGCTGTGAGGGAAAGGGGATGGAACTCCGTGCACAGCTGTGACATTTTACAAACCTTTCCAAAGGGTGGATATTGCCTTGAAAACGATGTCGTGTTTGGTGTGAAAGAGCCTCATATTTTTATATAATCACTTCTTTGGCAAAAGTATGTTAATGGAAACTGACCTCACAGCTTGTCTTTATAAAACGGCTTTTGGCCGCTGTTTTTCCTATCCTCCTGTGTCAGCTGCCTGAAAATCAAATTAACATTTGATAGAAACTAGTGTTTGATATATAGTAGGTCTGGGTTGTTATAATCTCGATTATCATCAACAGACATTTATTAAGAACATACAAGTGAGACACTACATCCGTGTGCAATGTGTAGACCACAGGCCTGGGCAGTCTGAGGTATGAAGTCAGACTGAGTCCGCCACTTCCTGTGGGACATTGAGCAAGTTATTTAGCCTCTGTAAGTCATGGTTTCTTCCTCTACAAAATGGAATTTGTACTCTTTACATCCTAAGATAATCAAGAGTGAAAGAGAGGAGGTATATGAAAGGCCGACCGCAGTGCCTAGCGCATAGTAGACCTTGTTCTCTGTTACAATCTCTTCTAAAAGTTGGATGATGTGGATGACCGTGGTGGAAGCTTAAATGACACTATTAATGTTCTGTTCTAACTGCTTTATAACTATTAACTTACGGAATCCTCAGACCTATAAAGTAGTAGCTGCTAGCGTTATCCCCATTTTATAGATGAAGAAACAGAGAGGTTAAGTAAGTTGGCCCAAAGTCGCAGAGCTACGTTTCTCAGGCAGAACTAGACGGGGGCAATCTGGCCCCAAGTGCGTGCCCTTCATCATCAGGCTATATTGCTTCTCATATATCCCCTGCCTCTCATTACACTGTATGACCTAAAGTTTATCAGTTCGGCCTTTTCAGAAGAAAACGTGTAAAACGGTCTTTCTCTATGAGCTGTCTTATCCAGCATTCAGGCAAGAATCATGAGAGAAATTGAGATTTGTAATAGGCAGTTTTCTATTTGGGTCCAGATCTGGAGTCTCATCTACAGCTTAACTAGCCTCCGCTCCCCAAAGTTAAGACCCATCTGTCATTTGCCAGGTTCAGAAGTGGGTTAGCAAGTTGTTCTTAGTTTTTGTGGACGACCCTGGAGAACTGAGAGCAAAAGATTATGCTCGACATTTTAGTTACTTAAAAAACTGTACATATGTAGGAATATTCTTAAGAAAGATGGGGAGAGGATCTTCCTGGACAGATGGCAGAATAAGGTCAGCCTTTATTCCTAAGGAACCTGGATAGAGCATGGGATACTTAGCACTTGGTGAATTTCACTAAAATAATTATTTCAGATCATCTATTGTAGAAATGAGTGTATAGAAACCACAAATAGTTTAGAACCCAAATGAATCCACAGAGCTACCAAAAATATATACTTAAGGTATAAACTATGGGTTTGTTTTTTTTAATATAGGTCAGTCATTTATAGTTTGTTAAAGGAAGAAAGCTTCAAAAATACATAGGCTTTGGTTACATTCCCCCATCCTGCTTCCTACTTGCGTGATCTTAGACTGGTTGCGTGATCCCTCGCTTCAGGGTCCCAGTCTGTCAAATGAGGGTAGTAATATCTGCCTCTCAGAATTGCTGTGAGGATTTAGTAGGGTAACATATGTGGAGTGCTTGGTGTATAATGGCCACGCGGCAGTTTAGAGTCGTCATGATACTAGGCTCAAGGAGAAAGTCCTCCAGCAACTTTTAGGAAACAAATTATTTTTGTAGAAAAATCTACAGAACTCAAGAAACAAGAAAGTAAATATGGAATGATGGCATTTACGGCTTAGAGAGTGATGCAGGGACCTGTGTTTAGCGATAAGGGACCCTTGGTAGTACTCCCTGCCTCCCCTGGTTTCCCTCGTCCATGTTCCCCAGGCAGCCGCAGAGACCAAAAGGAAAAAGTGTACAAAGGAGACCAGCCTGAAGTACACCCTCAAGCAGCCAGGCCTTGGCTCCCAGAAGCAGGAAGAGGGTGGCTTGCTTACTCTCTACCTGTCAGGTAGGCAAGCAGCTCTAGACACCCAAAACCCTATGTGCTGTGCTCAGAGTGACCATGCCAGGTTACAGGGTTCCTGAAGATGAAAGCATTGAGCTACATAAACAGATAAGGTCTAGTTTTGATTAAAGTATTGCAAACGAAAGACCTATTGGAGATGCCACAGTGTGTGGTAGTTAAAGTATCCTCAGAAAAATGGCATAGTAAGAAACTGGAGGACTTATAAGTAGATATAATGTTTTTAAAATGATAAATAAAAGTAGCTTTTATTTAAGTTGTTACAGGAAATTTGAAAAATACAGGAAACCACTAAGGAGAAATAAAAACAGTCATCATCGCACTCTCCAGTGTAATCACTGTTCACCTTTTGGAAGTAACCTTCCAGTACACCCCCCATTACTTTACATATATTTTTCATAATTGAAATCATCTTACACATGTTGTATTATAATTTTTCATAAACTAGCATATTACAAACATGTTTGATAAAATCAAATACTTTTGCAACATCACTTTTAATATCTTAATATCTTCATTGTATTTCACAATATTTTGTTTAACTAGCCTCCCTGTTGGAGTCTCAGAGTCTCTCAGTCGTGTCCAACTCTTTGCAACTCCATGGACTGTAGCCCATCTGGCTCCTCTGTCCATGGAGTTCTGGCAAGACTACTGGAATCGGTTGCCATTTCCTTCTCCAGGGGATCTTCCCAACCCAGGGGTTGAACCCGGGTCTCCTGTGTTGCAGGCAGATTCTTTATCATATGAACCACCAGTTGTTAGGTCTGGGTTATTCCCATATTTGACTGTCATTAAAAAAATGAATTATTACAGCTTTGTACCCAGATTTTACTGTAAATTCATAGGAGCGAAAGTCAGTGCCTATGCACTGTGTTGCTGGGAGATACCAAGGTTGTGGGAAATTAACAGGCCAGTACTTTAGAAAGCAGCTCCCCAAGTTTGGTGGTGGCTCTCTTCTCTCTAATAGGTCGAAGCTGCCCAGGGCTGTGAAAGGTGGGGGGTTAGGGAGGAGACAGCAGCAGGTGAGAGGGCAGGGGAGAGGGATCTTAGGACTTTCTCAACAGCTAAGTTTCCTTCAAGCTCAGCTGGGTGTGACTTCCGGTGACTACTTCCCACCAGTGAGTATGAAAGTATCCGGTGACGGCAGCAGGCAGGCTGGGTAATTGACAGATATTGGCACTGCCGGGTGATGGCTCATGGAAACTGAGAATTATCTGTATTTCCATACCCATACCTTTATTCGCTTCATGTTTTTGGAATTAAAATTGAACTGTGTAGAATGTTGAACTGCAATGCATTCTTGACCTGAATACGGTGTACTAGAATTTATCAGAACTGTATGGACTTCTAAGCATGCATGTCCTTAAATAGTCGTATGCGTCTTGAGCGTTGTTAAACTTAGTGCAGGCTTAAAACCTCTAAGTAGTGTAAAAAAGGACTGAACGAATGTAAGAATTCTGATAATCGGCAGAAACGCTAGTGAAATACCAGTTAGAGAAAAGATCAAATATACCATGAAACTGAACTGCAGCTGCAGTGCTGCGGATGAACTTAGAGCATGGGAGGGGAATGGCTGGAGGTGAGTGAAAGGCCTCCAGACTGATGGAGGAGACGTGTCGGACGTGAATGAATAATCGACAAGATGACGACAGCTGAGGAACATATCTAAAAATACGTGTTGCACCTGGGAGCCCCGCAAGGCCTCTGGCGCTTCCTCAGATCTCTCCCACCTCCTGTCTGACCAGACATGCCTTTCATAGTCAAAATAATCAGACAGTTTCTTACACCTCTAATCTTTTCAATACCCATTAACAACAACAAGAGCAGTCTTTTGAATCTGATCATTGGATCGTTAGGTGTTATCTGAGAACAAGATTGTCATTTGGCTTGACAAAGAAATACATGAATAAATGCCCCATGTTTTAAGATCTTTCAGAACCCCCTTGAGATGCAGGGTAGCTAATATTTCTGGTCTTCAGTATTATTGAACCTGTGCCTCTTGTGTTTTCATAAATATTTCAACAAAACCATGAATCAGTAGCTACTATCCTTCTGTCACTATAACCCCCAAACCTGGAGTTTATTTTTTACCCTATCTGCTTTTTAAAAAATTTTTCTGCATTTTTGGGTTCTAAGCATACTTTATTTCTGCTTGTAATTGATTATTCATTATCATATAATAACTATAATGTTATAGGAGTGCCTCCTATGAGGCAGGTACAGTACTAAGTATTTTTCCTGTGTCATCTCTAATCTTCACAATAACCCTTCAAGGTATGTGTTCCCACATTATACATCAGGAATCAGAGATTCAGGGAGGGGAGGGTACCTGATCCTATCTGGGAAACCATTGTAGCCACAATGGTGGATCCAAGTCAGTCCTACTCAAAAGCCTTTTACCTCTCATCTCGTTTAGGGGAGAACTGCACAAAAGTAGACCCAATAATAGAACAGACAAATATGTGAAACCTTGTGGGGAAAAAAACTCAGACTCTTCCCTCTTGGATAGCTAGACCCCAAGCAGACATCAGTGTTTTCCTAATGCATTGTCAGCTTTTCACCGGTATGTGGTGTTTTCTCAATGTTCAGTTCACTGTTTCAGCCTCCTCCCCTCCTCCTGCCCCTTTGATCTTCCAGGCCCTCAGTACCGCCTGGAGAAGCAGAGCGAGCCCAACGTCGCCGTGGACCTGGAGAGCACCTTGGAGAGCCAGAGCGCCTGGGAGTTCTGCCTGGTCCGCGAGAACAGTACGTTGGCCTCCTCGCTCCATGTCCGCTTTGTCCATTGCAACATGCTCACCAGTCCCGTGTCTGGGAACGCTCAGTGGTCTGGCCTCCCTAGGCAGATTTGAAGTGACTGTTTTCCAAAGCAGACCTCAGCCTTCACGCCAGAAGCGTAATCCCAGTGTGAAATGATTGATTTCATGCTTTTTGGTAAAGAGTCTGCATCCTGCTTGGCCCTCTGTGATTAATATTTAATCTGTTAAACTGTTGTCTTCCTAAATTAGGAACAGTCCTGGAAACGGCTTAGAAATGTAAGGCCTTTTCTGTGGCAAAGGCTATTTTGTATATAAAGCATCTGGCCCTGTCGATATCACTGGTCAGTCATCAGGTTTTAGAAAATTCTGACCATTTTCATACTCTCGGCTGGAGGCAGCATAGGGTGGTTCCTAGTGGTGTGTAGAAAGCCTCTCTGCTGCTGCTGCTGCTGCTAAGTCACTTCAGTCGTGTGCAACTCTGTGCGACCCCATAGACGGCAGCCCACCAGCCTCCCCCGTCCCTGGGATTCTCCAGGCAAGAACACTGGAGTGGGTTGCCATTTCCTTCTCCAAGAAAGCCTCTTTAAATTTTAGTTAATTTCTTTCCTTCTCTTTAGAATTTCAGATTTGTGAATTTTGGCCCTTCCTCTCCGCTGTACCCCAGTTGACTTAAGGAGCAACATGTGGAGACTGATCTCAGCAGCCAACTCGCCCTCATTCCTGGTTCATTCAGGGCTTTCACACTCTCACACAGGCAGTTTCTTCTTTCCTCTGCTCTGGTTAACTTTCTCATCCTTCTTCTCAGTTTAAATGTCACCTTAAAAGAGGCCACCTGTGATCTCCCTGTTCCCTCATTGCCTAAACCCCATCCATCCCTCACTTGGGTCCCCAGCTATATTCCATCATAGAGCATACTACTTTTTCTTCATGGCATATATTTCTGTTTATAATTATCTATTTTTCCAAATGAATGATTGATGTCTGTCTCTCCCACTGCACTGTCAAGTCTTTGAGGGTATACCTGATCCATACCAGACTGACCTGTATTAATTCACCTAATATTCACTCATCACCCATTTTGGGCCTTGCGCGGTACGTTGGAACTCTGTAGTGGATTCTGTCTCACATTGTTGACTTCTTGTTATTTGAATAAGATAAAAGATTATTTGTTAGGATATTGGTATAGACTTTGGATATATAACACTTAGATATGCAAAAAAATTTCAGATAACAAAGTATAATGAAAATTTTTAGCCTCCTTTCTCTCCCCTAATTCCTCTACAGGAGACAACGGTTGTTCCCAGTGTCTTTGGTATCTTTCCAAAGATCATCCAAAGATGATCCAAAGGGATCATCTAAACATATGCAAACATATTCTGTATATGTGCATGAATACACCCACATAAAGACATGTATATATATACACACATTTGGGATCCCTGACAGTTTAGCTGGTAAAGAATCCGCCTGCAATGCAGGAGCCCCCAGTTCAATGCCTGGGTTGGGAAGATCCCCTGGAGAAGGAATAGGCTACCCACTCTAGTATTGTTTGGCTTCCCTTGTGGCTCAGCTGGTAAAGAATCCACCTGCAGTGTGGGAGACCTGGGTTCGATCCTTGGCTTGGGAAGATCCCCTGGAGAAAGGAAAGGCTACCCACTCCAGTATTCTGGCCTGGAGAATTCCATGAACTGTATAGTCCATGGGGTCGCACACATATTTCCCCCTTTTAGCAACAAATGGAAAAAACTGTCATCAGTGCTCTACATTTTTCTTTTATCGTTTTAACAATGTATCACATAGAGAATACTCCATATGTTGCATCAATCCATATATTGTTCCATATATAAATTTACCTCTTTCTAATTGCTGTATAGTATTTCACAGTATGCTGTGATTCCAAATTAAATGTGGTTTGGGGTTTGGGGGGTTTTTTCTTTGAGGATAAGGTGCAGCTTTCTTCTACTGGGGAAGAAAAGCTATAAGGATTGATGGATAAAGTTTTGAAATCTGGTCTCTTGTTCTTACTCTACTTCCACTTCCAAGTATGAGCATAGTCTTAATTAAGTTGTATGACCTCTGTTAGCCTCAGCACCCCCATCTTAAAGAATTCACAAAGTCCTTTCAAAGCTTGCCTTTGAGTCAAAATCACTTTGTTAGTGAAAGAAGACCGTACCAGCATGTACAGAATGTGCCAGGTAGTCAGTGGTTTGGAATCAATGGAATATTATAACTAGTCTCTGTAAAATGGAAGTAAACTATAAAAACTATTTCTTCTTTTTTATAGAAAAGATTTTTTTTAATTTTAAGTAGAAATTTTAATCAGGAATGCATATTGTTCCCCAGTAGCTACCTATTAAGAAATTGTACTGAGACAAAGAAAAATGTTTCAGAAACAAAATTTTTTTCACTTCTGTCACTGTATTTGATCAGGACAGGCTTGCTATCCTTAAAGCCATTTTAGAAGTGAGCTAAATTATAAGCATCTATCATGCAGTGTTTAAGGGAATACGCTGTCAAGCCAGACCCTCAGTTCACATTCTGGCCTTGCCACTAACTGGCTGTGTGACCTTGGACAGCTTACTTAACCTCTCTTAGGTAGTTAATTTACCCTCATAAGGTTGATGGGCAGATTCATAAAGCTCTTAGAATGGTGCCTGGGACATAATAAAACACTCAATAAATATTAACTGTAATTAATAAATAACAGAAGAGCAGCATTCCGTGGCTCATAAAGCAGATGAGGCAAGGATGTGGCAGTCTGAAGCACTAGAACTATCTGGGCCCTCAAGGAGGTATGTGGTTGGGGGAGGGAGTGATGTGGAATGGAGGGGAAAGGGAGAGCAGGGGCCAGGGCCAGTGCGGAAGTCTGGTCACGGGACCAGAGAACTTAGAAGCAGGGTGCTTTCCGGCACCTGTGCTTTGGTGTCCCAGAGGAGGTACACCTATAAGGAAAAGCATTTGATTGAGAAGACTGCATAAGAGCAGGCATAAGCCTTTCAGATTTCCTTCCTTAGAGGGACAGGGCATGGCTTTTTTTATACCAATCACATCAAAAGATCTTTTTAAATTATTCAGACCTGCTGCTGTAAGGCCTCATGTGATACATTTTGCTCCCTCTTATATAATCGTCACAACCACCTTTCAAGATGCTTTTCTGATTGTAGAGAGGGGTTGTGACTTGTCCAGTGTTAGCTAGTCACTAAGTGATGAAGCAGAATTCTAAGTCAACTGTCTGATTCTAAAGCCTACCCTGAGATTGTTGATACAGCAACCTAAATTTTCAATCCTAAGAACGGTGATGACAATCGTCTTTATGTACTATAAGAGAGAAGCTTGCAAATGAAGCTAACATGACAAGAGTTTCTGCCTAGGGACTGAGAGGCAACATTTGTGCTTGGATCTTGGCCTAAATAAGAAAGTGACAAGCCAAAGTCCTTGAGCTTTCCAGTTTGGATTCTAGTCTGATAATCTACTGCATCCTTCAGCCAACTGTCTGCTCGAAGCTGGAATAAGACCAGAAGGAAGCCTGAGTACATTATAGAGAGGATGTAACATTAGAAGATTTCCATTCTTGTCCAAGTGCCTATATAAATCCTGGCACCAGACTGAACTTCAGTTTCCTTTTCTACCAAACGTTGCCAGCCACCTTTCCCTTTACCCACTGATCTTACATGGGAAGCCATCCAGAGCCTTAGAAGAAAGATGCCACTTATACCAGCTTATTGTTTCCACAGCTTTAAGAGAGAAACTTGGAAAGTTCCCATCATCAGGGCTAAAATAGACCTGAAATTGAACCGGATTTATGGAGTACCACAAAGCGTCAGACACTGTGTCTTCCCTGTTTTATCGCTCACTGGTCTGCCCGTATGGCAGTTCAGCGTAGTACTTAAAGCATGGTGTTTAGAATGAGGCAGACCTTAGCTGGACACTGCCACCTCTTACATCAGACAAATCAGGTCACCTCTCTGAGCCTCAGCTTCCTGTGTAAATGGAAGTGGTTGAATCCATTTCACAAGATTGTTGTAAGGATTAAATGAGATAGAGGTGCTGTTATTCTTAGACTTCTGTGGTCATCATCTTTGGGCTTCCGAGGTAGCTCAGTGGATAAAGTATCTGCCTGCCAATGCAGGAGATAAGGGTTCAATCCCTGGGTCAGGAAGATCCCCTGGAGGAGGAAATGGCAACTCACTCCAGTATTCTTGCCTGGAGAATCCAGTGAACAGGGGAGACTGGTGGGCTGCAGTCCATGGGGTTGCACAGTGTTGGGCACAGCTGAGCAACTAGGCACGCACGGTCATCATCTTCATGTTACAGGAGAAGAAACTAAGGCTTTAAGAAGGTGATTTGCTCATGGTCACATGAATAATAATTAGGGGACCTAGAAAAATGTGTCTTCTGTCCACTAAGTCTAGTGAAAGAGCTGAATCTAATTGTTTCCTTAAAGAAGTTGCATAGAAAGAAGATTCTTTAAATACCTGTTTAATCTCCTTTGCTCTCCTTTTCTTTTCAAGGAGACCTTCCCTTATTTCAATGCCTTAGTGAAGTCTCCTTTATTTAAGGCTGCCCTGAGGAAGAGCTTCACCTCGAGGTGGGCAGACCCTCAGATAGCTGGACTGTGGCAGAGGAGCGTGTCTCAGGGTCTCAGTTTGTGGGAGTCCTCTTTCACCTCCTCAGTTTCCCCTTGAAGACCCAGGAAAGAAGGCACCTCCTTCTCAAAGCCGCCGCAGCCCGCCTGGTTGCCATTCCCTGGGCTCTGGTAGAGTCCTTCTCCTTACCGCTATCTGATCACTGGTCCCACTAGATGGATTTCCCCACTCCCACACTGGACTGTGACCACTCAGCCCCGCCCAAAGGGCAGAGACTGGATTTGAGTTCCCCCTACATCTCAGTGCCCGTGGCCAGATGTGGTTCATTCCTCAGGAGGGAAGGGAGCCTTTTGAGACCCCAGCATCTCCAGGTTACTTCCTGGGGCTCCAAGGTACAAGTGTGTGATGACATTTAAAAGGAACTTGGGTTTTGCGTGAGCATCTTTAGATATGAGAGTTTCATCATCTTTAGGTTCTTGGGGTTTTCCCTTCCCCGCTGCCCCCATCAACGTGCTCAGTCGTGTCTGATTCTTTGCGACCTCATGAACTGTAGCCAGCCAGGCTCCTATGTTCATTGGCTTTCCCAGGCAAGAATCCTAGAGTGGATTGCCATGCCCTCCTCCAGGGAATCTTTCTGACCCAGGGATCGAACCCACATCTCATGTCTCCTGCACTGGCAGGCAGGTTCTTTACCACTGGCATCACCAACTCCCATCAATATTACTCAATAAAAAAATACTCAATAAAAAAACAACTGCAGACAGTGAATGACTGCTTATACTGGTGTTTCCGCCTCCTCTTCTTGGTGCGTATTCTTAGCACACCAAGTGCGCTCTGTGCCAGCCCTGGAGACTCCCTCAGGGTTCTCCTTGGCTTCTGGAGGGTTTGCCTTCTTCAGTTACAAATGACTAATCTCTCCAATTTCTGTCATGTGACTTAAGTACCAGGGCTTTAAGCCTCTTTTATTATACCACAACAGCAGTCCTCAAAAGCAGGAGGAAAAAAAAAATGTGATCCTGCAAATAAACTCTTATTTACAAATGGTAATGACTTGTGGTGTTCGTGGTACATATTTTAGGTTGAATTACTGCTGAAAGCCGATTACGTGTCTGCCTCTGGTGGGCGGAAACGTGTTCCCTGTAAGGAATTTTCTGTATGGGTGAGAATTTTTTCAAGTAGATATTGGATAATAGCTCCCTGCTTGCTGCACACTAACAGAATTTAAATGAAACAGACACGGTATCCCCGAGGCCAGAATACCTGTGTCTCCGCCTCTTGCTGTCTGGTTGCCTTGAGCTGGTTGGCAGTGTGTTGTAGAGGAAAGGCAGGATGTTTGGGGCCCCAGCGTGTCCTTAGGCAAGCCCTCCTCTGAGCTCCATTTCCCTATCTGTAAAACCCAGTGGGAATCCCTTCCCTGTGGAGCTGTTTTAAGGATTAAATGAAATTGTGTGCATTAAAAGCATGTGGTAAAGTGCAGTGCCCAGCGCGAGTCCTGGCCACTTGCTGTGTTTGTGCGTCCAGACACCCCGGCTAGTCTGCAGTTGTGAGTGGTGGTCTTTTACCTCCCTGTCGTTCCTCTTCTCCCTCTAGATTCTTAGACTTCCTGTGGGCCCGTTTGGGCAACAGCCAGCACCGAGGGTGCGTGATCCCTAGGGCAAAACACAGTGCTGATCTGAACTGGAAACAAGTGTGTGCCCTGTCCACACCGACTTCTTCAGCAGTGAGTGTCTGCCTTGTGCTCTTTGGGCTGAGAAATTCCACATAAATTGCATTTTCACTTCCCCTCTCTTTGTTGAAAGTCCCCCCCTCCTTTTCATTTTATCATTAGGTAGTAATTAGTATTCAAGGGAAATTGGTCTTAATATATTAAAATTGGTTAAGTGCATTTAGACCTGTACCACAGCCAATGTCTTATTGGAAAATGTAATTGGGGACTCTGTGTATGTAATTAATTGAATTACAATTAAGAACTTTCATTAAGCGATACACTGGTACATTAGAGCAGTGTGGAAACATGTTTGACGAGCCACAAAGCCCGTACGGGCTCTAAGTGAGGGCACAGAGATTCGTGTCCCTCTGGCGGGCTCCTGGCCCTGGAAGCTGCCCTGCAGCCCCTGCCTGATGGTCGAGTGACGCAGCAGGTGACATTTCTGCAGCGACTCCCCTTATGGGAGGTGGGATTCTTCCAGCACGCGTGCCCTCATTCTGACTCTGGAGTCGGAGAGATGCCTCAGTGCTGATCAGTTGTTCCAGTTCTTAAGATATTTTGTCTTGTAAATTGTCCAAAATACCCAGACTCTCTAGAAGACTCCATTACTTTTCTTGTGTTTTGAACAGGGACAGACACAATAGAAGAAGAGGAAGTGAGGGGAATCCGGTCATCATCCTAACTTCCAGGCAGATCTGTAATGAGCAAGTGGTTCAGACCTGTGCATGTCATGATTGATCCTGTATAGGCCTCACTCTGGACATATATTTGCTCATTCATCCTCCAAACATAGATGGCCCCTCCTCTGGGCCAGTCACTGTGCTGGGAGAGTACAGAGGATACACAGCCCACACATCATGGAGTTCACAGCTGCTCCAAGTGCTGTGAGGGGGTGAGAGTATATAGGAGGGCTCGAGCTGGTGAGAGTAGGCCAGAAAGCTTCCTTGAGGAAGAATGAAAAGGAGTCATTCAGATCATGAGTATGAAGAATGTTCAGAAGCCAAGGGACTGCTTCTCCAAAAGTCTTGAGAAAGAGCTTGGTGTGCTTGAGATGGTGTATTTGAATGGAGTGGAATGAAAGAAGCAGGGGAGCGTGTGCTGAAAGATGAGAGCGGGGACCAGACAGGAGCTTGGACGCAGAGCTTAAACCTCCCCCCCACCCCTGGCCTCCATGATCCGCTCTTTTTAGGAATTCTGCAAACCTGAATCGTTTCCTTCTGATCACCTCATAAAACAAGATTATCCTGATTTATCGAGGGTCTGAAATCTCCCTGTGGAAAGGCTCTGACTCCAAGAGCTTAATCAATTAGGCAGTGACAGCACGGATCCCTACCTGGTTGCACCACGGCAAATTCAGTGAAGGCTATATCCTACTGTATGATCCTGGAGGCTTTGGAGAGATTACTACACGGGGCATGGGAGTGCGCATGTGTGTGTTACAGTATATCACCTATTGATTATTTTTTAGAGACCAGCAAAAATGACTAGTAGCCAAAGGGAAGTGTTTAATAGAAGAGAAGTTTGGGGCTTATGAGTCTTTGGGGACTTAAAAGGACTTTGGGAAAAAAATGTGATGGATATAGAATGCTAAAGGAGAGTTTTTTCTCCGTGACTCACTCATGTACTAGCTTTGAGTCTTACCTGAGGATAGAGAGTTAGGTTTTATCCCTGATTGTTCTAGCAAAGCCAGGCATAGTTGTATTCTCCTTAGATACTGTTATGGCCCATGAACTTGTACATTCCCAGTCCCCCTAAGGAACATTTTTTACCCAAGGGGTTATGTGGTGGTTAAGGGCACAGTTTTGCAGTTAGGGGGGTTCCTGTCCTAACTCCAGCTGATGTTAGTTGTATGACTCTACTAGCAGGATGACTTTCTGAGCCTTGTTTTTCTCACTTGTGCAAGGAGACTATTAGCCAACTTAAAGGAGCATTGAGAAAATGAAGTGAGATAATGTAAGTGCCGAGCGTAGTATCTGCCATGTAGTAAGCACTCAGTAAATGTTCGCTGCCACTGGAGTTGTTGCTGAGGCAGGGTCCCTGCCAGGTAAGGCGTCTGAGTGGAAAAGTAGGATTGGTGTGTCAGGTTTTAGTAACCGAGGTAAAACTCAAGGGATGGTGTACAACTCAGATACTGTTATGGTTAATATGTGACATCAACCTCATTCAAGCCACCAACAGCATTTATTGAGCATCTGCTCTGCACTCTATAGGATGGAATGTTCTTGCCCTCAAGGAGCCCATAGTCCAGAAAGGGAGTCCAGATACTTATCATGTAAGACACTTATCATGAAAGCCTTCAGCGAAGGGTGACAGGATTTCAGGGAAAAGATCAGGGAAAGACTCCATGTGGATTAGACTTCTAAGTGTATAAATTTTAGAGTGGAAAGGACATTCTGGCCAGATAGTGTAACTGGAACAAAATCCAGTTTGGCTGAAGCCGGCATTGTTCTATCTGGGGAGTAGCAATAAGGCTACAAGATAGAATGGGGCAGAAGGTAGCTTGTTTACTCTTCAGTCATTTGCATAACAGTATTTTACTGCATGTCAGGTCCTGCTCTCTGAAGACTTTTCCCCTCCACCCACACCGTTTTATTTTCCACCACTCGCCTTCACAGACTCTTTGCACCAGCCAAGTGCGAACCCTGCTGCCATCCTCCAGTGATCCCAAAGCACGAGCACAGCTTCTGGCACACGGTTGGTGCTGGGTGACTGGGAGGAAGGGTCACCAGGGCCATCATGCTGCAGAGAGTGTACATATGAGCTACTCTGCTGCTTGGTCACTCAGTTGTGTCCAACTGCCTGCTAGCCCATAGACTGTAGCCCACCAGAGACTTCTGTCCATGGAATTCTCCAGGCAAGAATACTGGAGTAGGTTGCTATTCCCTTCTCCAGGGGATCTTCCCAACCCAGGGATCAAACCCAGGTCTCCCACACTGCAGACAGATTCCTTACCATCTGAGCCACCAGGGAAGCCCACAAGTAAGAACTTAGCAAAGGCCACTGAACTTCGGTTGAGCTCTAAAGTTGGCGAGGATCTTTTTGGAGATGAAAGATAGAAGTTGCTTTAACTTCTAACTGGATGAGGCCTTTTAGATTTGACCTGAGACTCACTGAATCATAAAACGAAGTTTGATGTTCCATGTAGTTTGTGTCCAGGAACATAAGACATCTGCTGGAGGCGTACATCAAGTTCATCTGAGCTTTAATTTAATCGTTAGTGCTCATTTGTCTGAAAGAAAGTTATGTATGTACTGCCTCTAAGTGTCTCCCTCAGCTCCAGTGAAATCATGTAGTATACGAAAACGCTTCTTAAACAATATTAGTTGTAATTAGCCTTGATCTGACACCTGGCAGGAAGCCTGTTACTCTAACAGTGTGCGTACAGGCTCTCTGTTTGTGGTTGTTGTCAGGGATGTAACACAGGTACAGAGCTGTACTTGCACTTTTCTTTCCCATCATGGTTGTCCAGATGGGTGTCCAGGGACAATGAGGACGTGGCGTAAGAACCAATACAGGCAGCAATTCCCAAACTTTTTGGTCTCAGGACCTCTTTATATGCTTAAAAATTATTGAGACCCCAAAGAGCTCTTGTTTATTGGGTTATCTCTGTATTAGGAATTAAAAACTGAAAGATTTTAAATTATTTATGAATTTATTAAAAACAGTGGTAAATCCATTATGTGTTAACATAAGTAACATGTTTATTAAAATTTTTTTAAATAAAAATATTTTCTTATAAAAATGTAATGATAAGAGCAACACTTCTATTTTGGCTTGGGTTTTTTTTTTTTTTTTTTTTTCTTTTCTCTGAAAAGCATTTATTTTTGTACCATGAGGAAGATAAGTTATTGACTAATCTTCTGAACCAATGGGCAACTGTTTTCTGTTTTTGCAAATCGCTGTAATGTTTGACTTGGAAGACACCAGGATTTTCATACCTACTTCTGCATTCAGTCTGCTACAACACGTTATTTTGGTTGAAATAGTCACAGAAAATTTGGCTAACATAGATCCATTGTTGGAAAAGAGGAGAGTATTTCAATAGCCTTTTCAGTAAGGGTGCATATGAATTTTTGTTACTCTACCAAAACTCAAGTGGTAGTTACCTAAAGCTTGGTTGCAATGTGGAAACAGAAACGTTATCAATGAACTTCTTATTACCTTGTGCACTTCCAAGAAAACAGGTGTAAAAGGGCAACTCATGTCTTACTGTCATTATTATGAAAATAGTATTGAGGTTATAGACCCCCGCCCCGACCCCCCCCCCACCCCCGCCGCTCCAACTTCCTTCACCACGCCCGCCGGGGGCCCTGAGCTGACTTAGAGGTGACAGTTACCCACACCTTAATCCCTGTCCTTGCTACTGCTCATAGGAGCGTGGTGACTCGGGAGGGGAAGAAGGGACAGGGGTCTTGACAGATCTGTCCCAGCTCTGTCTCTTCCCAACAGCGGAACCTTGGGCAAGCTTCTGGCCCGCTCCGGACCCTGAGTGCCAGAGTTCGGTTCGACTCTGTGTCTCTGAACGCAGTGTTCCGGGTTCTTTGCGGTGATGCCAAGCCCCAAGGCCACACCTTAGCCCTCGCGCGCTCTCGCCTCCTCGCTCTTCCTTTACCTTCCCTTTTCCCTTCCTTTTGCCCCTTCTTCCCGAGCCTGGTTTTGCCTTTGAGACAAGTACTGCTCCTTGTTTCCTCTTTCCTGGTTCCTTACTCCAGGCACCTCAGCTCCTTCCTCTCCCAGACTTTCTGCTTGTCCCTCGGTGCTTTCCGTATCCTGAAAGTGCTCTCTGTCATCCTTCCAGAGCCTGTTGTCAGTCCGTTTGAGCTCCAGTGCTCAAGTCACTTTTAGGCCCCACCCCAAAATTTGATCTATCACAATACATCTTTGAGTTATTGCAGCCCGAGCGTTTTGACACGATACATTATGGTAATCCATGGCACATAGAGACGTGAACACTCCCGACTTTGACAAAATGCGGTGTGAAGTCTTTGAAGGCACCATTACAATTTATCTTGTCATTCACTAGGAGACCCAGTTCAGCATTAATGTAGATGAACACAGTGTGGCTTTTGTTTCGTTTAATTGCTTGTGACCTTTTTAATTGCTAATTTAACAAAATACCAAAGGGTTATATTTCAATTAAATTAACAGTTTGGGGAGTGGTTTTTTAATGTTTATTTTTAACATATTTGGGTTCTATTTTTTTTTACTTCGAGTAGATAAAAATGTCTTCTCTTAACAGAAGTAGTTTTGAAATGTGAAGTTGATCGTACAGTAGTATTTTTTAATATGCACATGGTGCAGTGCCAGACATCTTTCATGTGTGATTGGACTCATGCCTTTCCAGAAGGATCCAGACAGTAAAGGTGTACATGCAAATTCAGAACTTGTCCGGCTAAAAAAAAAACTAAAACATGCTTTTGGTGTAGCAGTCTGCTTCAGATGTGTGCCTTTAGATGGTGTGTCTGCCGTGTGCATCATCGGGGACGTCTCTTGGCCTTGGCGTGTTTTCTTGGTACCCTGTACTGAGTTTGTAAGCTCCTGAAGATCAGGAACCCTGCCTTCTCCTCAAAAGTGTCCCTTCCCAATCCAGCACGCTGCAGGCACGGGGACAGTAGTTAGAGGTTGGATGGCTGACTGATCTGTACACACACACATGCCCCCTCCAAGCACAGGCACTCCTGAGCCTACTTTGAGAAGTGGCACCAGAGTTCCAAGAACAGAGGCTGTTCTCATTCAGCAGAAAAACCTGCTTTAGGGTAAGTGCACGTGTCAGAGGTGAGTGCAGGGCTGTTCCTTCCTTCTCCACTTCTCCAGTGCAGTTACCCTTCTGATCATAAACGTAAACATGCCCCTTGTCAGCCAGGGCCAGGCTCAGAACTCACCCAGGTATCAAGAGGACTTAAACCCCCAAATGGGGTATGAATTTACACTGTCAGAGAGTAGAAGGTCAGTGCGAGAAGCATTAGTGCGTTGAGCCAGCTCCAGCTATCTACGTCTTGAACAAAATTAATACGAGGAAATTGACAAGCCCTGCTGGTTATTCCATAGCTTTAAGACCTCTACTAAAATCCTATCATCTCATCTGCCCATTATTAACATTTCAGCAAAATATAAAGTTTTCATTAATCTCCCACAGCAAATTTAGGAGTGAAAACTGGCACTTGTTTGAGCTTTTAGGACTACATTAGCTGGTGTATTAAACAAAATGTGTCATTCTTCAGTAGCTTCTGCAAGAAGCTAAATCAATTTCCAGCCATATTTATGCACCACTTTATCTAAAAGCATCTGAATTATCATTTACAGCTAAGATGCTTTATTAGCAGCTGGCATTGAAATTGCTCAGTAAAAAATTATATGTCACGTTATAGTAATTTTTAAATTGGTTTTAATCCAACATCATAAAATGTAAAACTCTTAAGTATGGTTTTTTAAAAAAATAATTGGCATTTTAGCATAAATGGACTGTTACCTCTTTCCAAATCAAATACCTCCAATATTTAGAAAATACTAATTAGTAAAGAAAACAGAAGTTCTTGAGCTAGGTTGTATCTAATAATGGCATTTTTCTCAGAAAAGATGGCTTTCAGTGATTTAAAACATGAAAGGATTTTAGTATTTCTCCAAAATTCTCAATTTAGGAGGTTCTAAAATAAAAATAAACACAACTTGGCAGTTCTGTTTTAGTAAAAGGTATATTTAGAGAAAGTGAATAACTATTCAATACTTTAATTTCTCCTCTTGGCTTGCAATGTGGATGTTACTAGGGAAACCAGATGATCACAGCATCTCTGTCCAAAATCACAAGTGCTCCGGAGAAAGGGGGCAGGGTTACCCAGTGGGCCTTGCAAAGGCTGAATGCCACTGTGCCCATCCTAGCAATGTGAGGTTGGTTAAGTCGCGAAACCTCTCTGATCCCGAGGATATAGTGTTTAGTATTCATCCAGTAGATTGCTATTGAGCTCTTGCTTTATTCTGTACTTGGTAGCACTAGCGGGGTCTGGGCGATGGTGTTTAATAAAGCAATCACTCTGTCTCTGCTCTTGGGGTTACAGTCTAATGGCAGAGACGGGCGATTACTATCTGTGATAAATAACCTGAAGGGAAATGCAGGGTGCAGTGACAGGAGGAGCTGAGCTAGACTCAGGCTTCCTTGGCGTGTCGCTTGAGCTAAGCTCATCAGAGGGATGGGGAGGAGGCCTAGAGGAACAGGCCAGGAGGGAGCAGAAAGGGGAGAAGGGTGACTTGGGCAGAGAGGTCAAAATGTGGACCGTGTCCCAGGCATCCAGTGACTGGTGAGGCTTAAAGATGAGACTGCAGCCTTTCTGAGGGGAGCACGTCGTTGTAGGTGCTAGGATGGTCTAGGCTGGCAAGAGTTGTCGTGTTTGAAAATAGAACATCCAGTTCCTAATAAATCAGTTCAATGTGAAGGCATCAGAAGCCAGCTTTGACTTAAAAGCCTGCCCTGTAAACAATAACAGTGGGAAGGAAAGTGTGTAATTGGCAGGCATAATAGAATTTTCCAGTTTTATGCCCAAACCTAGAGTTTTACATCCCTCCAACCCTGTGCCAAGGAGTTCTCTGTTTCCCTGTGGACCCAGCTCTGGGTTCTCATCACAAGGCCTCGGGCGCCCCACTCTGGTTGGCCTTTTCTAGACAGGTGCGTCCTCCCCCCAGCAGCTGCGCATTCAGAGGACCACATTCCAGACTTGGGAGTGCAGGGGGGTGACAAGAGTTCCAAAGCCTTGGCTTCTTCATCTGTACGACATGAAAATTCTAGGAACTACCTGCCAGGTTGTCTTGAGACTTGAATGCATGTGTGAAGTACTCGGCGCCATGCCTGATGCATGAGTACTCCCATGTACTATTAATAGCTGTCATCATTATTATTGATTTATTTGTTTAGCAAAATTTAATGAGAGCATGCCAGTTGCCTGTCCTGCATGCAGGAGAAGATGTAGAGATGAATAAGAAACTTCCCTGATCCTCACAAAGGTCCCAATTTAAGAGCAACCACTCAACAGTTCTAGTGCAAGGCTGGACGTGATCCACTGTGACAAGGGAATAAAAGTAACCATGACTGCTGTTTATTACGTGTGTTGTATGTTAGATTCTTTCAGTACATTTTGATATTCTATGGATGGCAGAGTCTAGGGTTCAGAGAAATAGTCACATGTCCAACATTATTCTTGGAGACAGAGCCAGAAGTTGAGCCCAGGTCTTCCTGGCTCCAGAGTCCAGTATAAACCAGCTGCTGTGGAGTTCAGGGAGAGCTGGAGTCTGACTAGCCTGGGCAGAGTTTTGACAGAAGGGATGTTCTGGGCCAAGAGCACCACATGAGCAAGGGCCCAGAAGCAGAGAAACCTGAACCTGTACACAGTCTGAGGAGTTTGAGAATTGCTTAGAGAAGGTATGTGTGAAAAGTGACAAGTGGGAAGCTTTTGTTTCAGTAAGACTGGACAGCCTTGATTGCTTGACTGAAAAGAGTGCGCTTCATTCAGGAGGCTTTGGGAAGCCAGGGAGGATTTCTGAGTTCCAGTGTTCTTACTTGTCCCCAGTATCTGAGTATTTGGTGTGCACAAAGCTCTGACTAGATGTTTGATGAGTGAATAACTGATCAAAGCTTTAGAAAGACAAACTGGAAAGTCCTGTAGGAGCTGGATTGCTGAGGAGCCTGGTGGCCAGGAGGCCACTGAGGAGACTGCCACGGCCATCTAGGTGTAAGCAGGCTCGTAGCTGAACCAGTGGAGGCTGTGGGCCACGGGCCACGGAGCTCATAAACAGACGGTTTGAGAATCTTGGAAAGGACAAGCATTCTTCAAGGAACACGGATTACTCTTATGATCAGGAAAATTATTAGAAAAAGAAGCAAGAATCTGAGTAACCATATTTTTGTGACTTTGACTTACTCTTATGGAAACACAGCTTCTGGTGAGCAGGGGTTTTTCTGCCCTCTGTATGGCTGCTGCCCTACCAGGGGGCTGCCGTGGAACAAGGCCGTGTTTGTGGAATTAATTGTTGAGTGATTAATATGTTGCCGTGCTCTGTTTACTGGAATGGCATTATTAAGTCATCACTCAGCCTTTTCTTTTCCAAATTAAATAGCCCATATTATTTTAATTTATCCCAAAGCATTTTAAAGCAGACACCATTTGCCAAGCCTCATGTATCTTTATGTGTTAAACTGCTCTTTCCTCCCCAGGTTCAAGGGCAGACGGGGTTTTTGAGGAGGATTCGCAGATTGACATAGCTACAGTACAGGATATGTTGAGCAGCCACCACTACAAGTCGTTTAAAGTCAGCATGATCCACAGACTCCGCTTCACAACCGACGTCCAGTTAGGTAAGTGCGTGGACAGATGACGGACTTCCTGTAAGTGGTCAGAGTCGGAATGGGGAGAGAAACCGCCTGCCGCCTTTGTGTGGCCTGAATGACAAGCGGTAGTTTGTTTTCAGAGCACATGTTGAAACAATGAAATTTAAAGGCGCTCCTTTTTGCCACCTGAGAGCTCTGTCTTGTCTTCTTTTTTATGAAGCGGAAGATTAGAAATAGAACTAACTCGAGACTCTTTTCAGACTGATTGACTTCTGTGGAGTTCCATGATTCCCATTCTGTAATTTGCTCACATCCTCTCCTTAGAGCTGCTTTGTAACATCACCACTTGCCTGTTCTCGTTCTGTGAATTCATTGCTAGTCATTCATGCCTTTATTCAGGAGGCTTTTTTTAATGATCTCAGAAGCTATACTTGGATCCACACCAGATAATCTGGAACTAAAATTCAGTTAATATGTGGGGTCAATTTGTTTCCATGAAGCGCTGAATTTCTATTATGACTTAAACCTAACAGGAGTAGAAAAAATGCCGTGGTTGTCAGCATGATATGAACACCACACCATCCTCCTCCTCATGGCTGTTACCTAGAGATGTCCTCACGTGTGAGTGCTGTACATGCGTTACTAACCTACCTAAAATGTAGGTACTTTTACTGTCTCCATCTGGCAGAGAAGGTATGAAATAGATGAGGTGCATAGAGGTGATGTCTCATGCCCACACTTACACAGCAGGTGGTTTCAGGGAAGAATCCTGGTCTGGCTAATGTGAGTGCCCCCATTTCCTAACAGAGGATGATGGGAGGGGGGCAATGGGTACAGGTGCCAGGCTTTCTCAGTCAAGGAGCTGGCCTCTTCCCGGGCTCTGCTGGGACCTCAGCCACACCACCCCTTCCTGGGCATCCTTTACTTCATGTGTAAAGGGAGAAAGCTTGAATTCTAACTCTAAGACTCATGAATGTTCTGTTTCTCACAAAGGTTTCATATGTGTCTCATAATAAAACCTTTTCTTACATGGGCATTAGTCCGGCTAATTTGTGATAAGTTTCAAGAATCTCTCAAATATCTCTTACCAGCTTGACTGACAGGAGCTTGAAGTAAGCTGACAGTAGCTTAGTAATTAAGAGATGAGCACTGGAATCACATCTGGTTTAAATTGTGACTCTGTCAACAACCAGCCATATTAGGCAATGTCTTAATCTTTCTGAGCCTCGATTCTGTTCTGTTTAAATGAGAATGTGAGTGTGCCAGCTTCTTAGGATTACTGTGGGGAGCAAGTCAGATACTCCATCGAGCTTAGCCGAGGCCTGGCAGTTGGTAGACCCTCTTAAGCAAGATCTGTTAGTGGAGATGCCACACAGTGGAAGCTTGGAGGACAGACCCAAGAGTTAGAAGGCTCGGTTCAAACCCTGGCTCATTCGTTAGCTGTATCAGCACAGGCAAGGGATGCAAAGCTACAGTCTCCTCCTTTGTAAGATGAAGATAATAGTCTCTATCTCACAGATGGGGTGATTATGGGGACCAAATGTCTTATCACACGTGGAATACTTAGAAAGGCCCTGGCACATAGCAAGTTCTCAATAAACATCAGCTTCTAAGATGATGGTTATTATGACAGACGAAATAGAGAAATTAGCACCAGTGTCTTAGAATCAGAACACACAGAACCCATCTTTTTTCCTGCTCTGTAGACCTCTTTATCCTTTATCCCTCCTCACAAAAAACCTCCAAAATGGTACAAAAGGCTTATTTAATTTTGATTGTTAAAACATAAACTTCTTCAGTGTTTTTCTTCCTAAAGGTGCTTTTTCTGGTATCTCTCATAGAAGTAAAAATAATGAGGCTCAAAAACAATCCAGAAAGGGGGTGAAAGCACATGCTGTACGGTTCCATCTATATAATGTTCAGAAATACACAAAGATAATCTGTAGACGTAATGATGGTGGTTATCAGGGCTGAAGAGACTACAGCGACTGGAGAGGGAGCATCTGGGGTGCTGGTAAGGTTCTGTTTCTTGGTCCGGGTGCTGATTACATGACTTCTGTAGACTTGGTGGGAAAGTCAGGTTTTATATAGTCTTAGGCTTTATGCACTTTCTGTTTGTATATCCTCAGTTAAAAGTTTGCGAAGATAAGAGTGCTACTCATACATCGTTCGTGCTTGCCTGCGATTCTTTCCCAGTAACAGAAGGTCTGCTTTTTCTGAGTGGTTCCAACTTTAAGAAGCCCAGAAATTTAAGAATTTCTAACTAGCCTGACTGCAGTCGAGATAGAGGTCCAGGGTGCAAGGCGGGGATTCTCCCAGGCGAGCATAATCAGCAAACCCATGCCTGCTGTTTCCCCAGGTGGAAAGCAGTGCCTTGGAAAGATAACCGATAGTGTGGACTTCTGTCCCAAAATTTTTTCTGAAGGGTAAAAGCCAAACTTAAATTCATCAGATTCTGATCTGTATATTTATTCAAAGGGAAAAGTTCACAAAAGGATCTGTGCCAAGACACCCAACTCTGCAGGGAACAGTGGGTTTGAATCCCAGCTTTACTGCTTACCTGCAGCTTACCTAAGCTTAGACAAGTTCCTTCCTTTTTCGGTCTTCATGTTTGTCATTTATGAAGTGGGAATTATAATGTTTACCTTTCAAGACTATGTATGAAAGTGGCCCACAGGAGTTTATCTTAGTGTTATCATTGTCTCTAATATTTATTTTATTTATTGCTTTCTCTCCTGTTCCACCATCTTGAAAGTATTTAACCAGATCACTCAGATTAGGTAGTCGCTCTATTGGCAAGGGGCTTCCCTGTGGCTCAGCTGGTAAAGAATCTGCCTGCAATGCGGGAGACCTGGGTTCGATCCCTGGGTTGGGAAGATCCTCTGGAGAAGAGAAAGGCTACCCACTCCAGTAATGTGGCCTAGAGAATTCCATGGACTGTACCGTCCATAGGGTCACAGAGAGTTGGACACAACGGATTGACTTTCGCTTTCACTTTCTATTGGCAAAGTCATGGTGTGGACTTGTCAAGTAGGCATGGATGATGCTGGTAACCCAAGTATCTCTCTAGAGCATTGGTTCTCAGAAGCAAGATGACTGGGAAGCTGGTTGCAGTCAGCTCTGGATGTTTCCAGTGACACCCATAGCGCCCTCTGGTGGAGAGTCACAACTGAGGCACTTCTAAAATAGGTCTCAGCATTTGTTTCCATTATGAATCTAAATTTAGTCTTTAGCATTGTAAGCAAAAGCTTCATTAATTAATCTTAAGTACAATAATTTTGTGACAGTTGGATAACCATGCCAATCAGTGCTATATCATGCAGTGAATAAGTCCACTTCCTGTTCCCATGTACGTGAATTCAGATACAGACTTCCTCCTTGGAAAGCAAATGGTAACACCCTCTTATTCTCACAACAACAAAAGCCTGCACGCAGCAGTCTGGAAATTCTTCCTTTCTGAAACAGAATCAACTGCGAAGTCCAGGGCAGCACACAGTCTTTATGAGCAGTCAAGTGAGCAGCTGGATTCTGAGATCAGTAAATAATTTATTTTATTTCAACTGACTAGCCAGGTGCTTCAGATCTTTCCTGACACTGATGGATGGTCTCCTCTGCTCGTCCATCCTGTGTCAGTCAGAGCAGAGATTTCACTTGCCCCCTGTGGCAAGTTCTTCTAAGCAGTAAGTGTCTGTGTGCGGCATTCACCCAGCAGCGCTGCCGATCCCAGAGAAGACCAGCCGTGCGCTCTGAGTGAGTGGTACCTGAGAACACGTTGCCGCGGCTCAGCATCCCCGGGCTCCACGGTGCCGTCACAGCGGCCTGCCTCCCAATTGAGGAGCAGGGGCCGATGTTCCAGTTTTAACCATCTGCCACTTGTTTCTGCAAAAGTCAGGGAATAAGAGACTCAGATTTTGATCTGCAACACCCCAGATTCAATCAGTTTTCCCCAGACTTTTATGTGAATGAAAAACTTTATCGGAGGCCATTCATGAAATGTAGGGCAACGATCTAATCTTTTTAAATAGTTAACAAGAAAAATTATAATTGTTAAAGTGAAGTGAAAGTTACTCAGTCACATCTGACTCTTTGCGACCCCATGGACTATACAGCTCATGGAATTCTCCAGGCCAGAATACTGGAGTGGGTAGCCTTTCCCTTCTGCAGGGAAATCTTCCCAACCCAGGGATCGAACCCAGGTCTCCCACATTGCAGGCAGATTCTTTACCAGCTGAGCCACAAGGGAAGCTCTATAATTTTTAAAAGCAGATATCATTTATCAAATGCTTGCTATATGCCAGGCACTCTGCTGGTCATTCTTACATGCATTGTCTCCTGGATCATAGGCCTTTATTAGATAGTACTGATATTATCTCTATTTTTTTATGTGAGAAAAGTGGGGTGTAGGGGAAATCTAGTAAGTAGTGAAGCTGAGATCAGAACCCAGGACTGTCTGAGGCTGAGGTCTCTGGCTAACCACTGGATCATTCCTTGCAAGCAGATCCTCCTTGCGCCAATACTCTATTCCTATAACAATGTATGGTATACAATGAACTTTCACCCCTTTACCCTATTTAATTGACACAGCACATTGACAATGCTATTCCCATTTCATGACAGAAAACTGACATTTGGAAGCATTAATGAAATCCTGTGATGCATATAAAGCACTTAGTGCTTACTGGCACTTAGCTGTTACTTAACAAGTACTGTCTTGCCCTCCCCCTCAGTCATCACATACACAGTAGGATATCCATCCCAGTAGCAGAACTGGGACTGAAACTCAATCCCGTACACTCAGTCCAGTCCATCACATGACAGACACCTTGGTCATTAATAGTGTCCCTTCACCAAGGAAGTGATTACTTCTAGTTGGCCCATTCCAAACATGCTCTGCATCCTTTACTCTTCTCCGTCCCCTAGCATCTGGAGGTCAGTGTCAGGGTAGCGTGTGTGCTGCTAGACCCTCCTCCATTCACAGTGCTGACCAATCACTGCACCTCTTCCCTCTGGCACAGACCTGACCCCTTTCCAACACAGCCCAGAAGCAGCACCCACCAATCAGTTGGTGTTGGTTCTTAGGCTGAAATCTGTTTGCCATCCTTGCTCTACCAGCCCAGAAAACTCACCAGACAAGGCCATCATGCCTGACCGTTCCTATATTTCCCAAAAACGTTTTTGGATTTTGTTTTCATCTTGTCTGCTTCCCTTCCATGTTGGGCCTAAAAGCACAGATGCCCTTTAAGGGTAGACCTTGCTTGAACTTATGCTAAGTTGAAATTTTTTTCCATTAACTTGAGCTCCTGTACGCTTGACTGCAGGATCAGGCACTAAGACATGTTGCTGCTGCTGCTGCTGCTAAGTCGCTTCAGTCGTGTCCAACTTTGTGCAACCCCATAGACGGAAGCCCACCAGGCTCCCCTGTCCCTGGGATTCTCCAGGCAAGAAGTTCTTGAGTACACTGGAGCATACTCAAGAGTGTACTCAAGGAGCCTAAGTACACTGGAGTGGGTTGCCATTTCCTTCTCCAATGCAGGAAAGTGAAAAGTGAAAGTGAAGTCACTCAGTTGCGCCCAACTCATAGCGACCTCATGGACTGCAGCCTACCAGGCTCCTCCATCCATGGAATTTTCCAGGCAAAAATACTGGAATGGGTTGCTAAGACATGGTTGCTACCCAAACATCCCAAGGCTGGCAGGTTGAAGTAGGTTTAGGGAAACTGACTCTACAACATCAAAAGGTAGACTTCCTTGATGGTCCAATGGTTAAGTCTGAGCCTCCACTGCAGAGGGCATGGGTTCCATCCCTGGTTGGGGAACTAAAATTGCGTTTGCCACATGATGTGGTCAAAAAGTTAAGAAAAGGATCAGATGGCGAATGCCAGCCATGATCTAAGAAGCCCATAGTATACTATCAATAAGTTCTTGTTATCTGGCTTATAGAAACTGAATTAATTATGACACACCAGCCACAGGGCTGCCAATAAACCCATGTAAGAATCAAGACAGGGAAGGCCTGTCATTTACATGCTACTGTAAAGCAGCAGTTCCTACCATGACCGTGTATCAGAATCACCAACTCCTGGCCTCGTCCCAGATCTGTTGGCTCAGAATCTCCTCTTAATTGTGCGGTTTGGGAAATGCAGTCTCACAGTATTCAAAGGACTTTCTTGCCCCTTATCTCTTTGTCCAAGGCTTGTTTTTACTGATTGGGCAGGTCAGCCTGGTTTTCCCAGCACAGGGTCTCAGGCTGAGAAGTGTTTTGATAGTCATGCCACTTGTGCTAACTTGAGCCCTTCACCTTCTCAATTGCCAGTATTGACCATCTCCACATCACTAAAAGAATATATCACTGAACATATACCATGAATTCCATCCATGTCATTATTGTGTAAGATTATAAAATAACCTCTACCAAAAGTTTCCATGGTTACCTCCATTCTCTCTTCATAAAGCAGTCCATAGGCATAATCATAACACTTCTGATCACAGTATTTTGTTAACAGAAGTATCAAGTACAGTAGCACATACCTTAGAGAAGCAAAGAGGGCTTTGTCTTACACCAGCTCCAGTCAGGTTTGTAATGACTGCCCAGAGCATTGCGCTGAGGTAGCATCTCAGGCTGGATCTGAGAGCAACGTCAACTCGGTGATTGATTAAAAATGTCTGCCCTGGGCCTGAGCATGACGAGAGGCAGCGTGTTTGCCATTTGTTGTCATTATTTAATCCATTGGCCAGTACCTACAAGCCAGCCCTCAAGAGAAGACCTTATCACAGTGTTACTTTTAATGCATAGCATGCAAACATAAGAACACATTACAACACAGGACTGCCTGAGTGAAATCTACATCGGTGGCCTGGGCTGATTACTCTTCAGGCTCACTCTGACACTAAAAGTAGTTCATGTGGCTGTTTGAATAAAATATATGCCCCTGTTACTTTCCGCTGGAGTACCTGTGGAGTATATAGTTCAAGTAATGACACAATCCTGAAATGTGTGGTCTTAAGAAACGGACCAATCTTCCTTCCATGTTTCCATCTCAGACTGAATACTAAGGAGATAACCCTTCTCCGTGCAGAGACACTAAAATGTTCATGGGGAGACATGCATTGTGCTTAGCTCCAAGATCCCTGGATCCGCTGAGTAATTTGGAATGCAAATTCTAGCATTCTAAGTACTCGTAACAATAAGGTAGTAAGAAATTCTAGTATTAAATGATGATTCTCTTCCTATTGTGGCAACATTTTCTGAACCAAAAGTTGGAACAGAATTTAACAAATCCTAGTGAACCTGTGAAGTAGCAGGACAGACACTGTCAAGACTTCCTCCAGAAAATGTCTTTACCGCATTAGTGCTTAATGCAGTGATCAAGTCAAGGGAAAATCTCCTGACGGAAAATGTCAGAAGCTCGAGGGGCTTCTTCCAACTGTATGCTTTCCTCTCCACTCCCAGATCTTCTCTTTTGAGAATCCCTACTGGGTAATCCAGGATTACTAATGACAATGTGCCAGGCTCCTCAGATCGCTAAGAAAGAATTAAGAACTGGAAAAAGTGGATAACCATTGGCATAATGGAAGTTAATGGGAATCAGATGGGTGAAAGTTGACCAAGGTTCCATATTCTTTTTACCACTTCCTCATCCTTGGCACTTGAGCTCCACCAGTGTACTGAGCATGGGGAAGATCTGATGTTTCCTCATTCTGCAGGTGATTAAATATAAATTCTCTTAAGAAACAACATTACTGCTTCCTCACATTTAAGTTCACCTGAGGTATATTTGCTAAGTCGCTTCAGTCGTGTCTGACTCTTTGCAGTCCTTTGGACTGTAGCCCACCAGGCTCCTCTATCCATGGGATTCTCCAGGCAAGAGTATTGGAGTGGGTTGCCATGCCCTCCTCCAGGGGATCTTCCCCACCCAGGGAGTGAGCATTGGCAGGTTCTTTACCACTAATGCCCCCCAAGAACCATGTATTTACCAGGAGAATATTTAGTTTGGGAACCTAACTTTGCCAGTATAAAATCTTTGCAGCTGCCTTCTCTACAGCGAGAATTTAGCCCTCATCCAAGGATGGGTGTTACTGAGATTATAGTCCAAGGTCTTGTTTAGTAAGCTCCTTGTGCTGAGCACCGTGCTGAGTTCTGCTGTACAGACATGGGCTCATTTGTGGTCAGGCCACCTCTGCGTTTGCACTCCAAGGGTAATAGTCTACTCAAGTATAGCAGACTTGTTCCCAAGTCTCTAACTAATCTTACATTGAAATTGGCCACATTTAGCTCTGGATCCCAAGTGATTTGGGGATGTTTTTCCACTTAACAGAACTAGTGATCCACTTGATCTCAAGAATGTAAGGTTCTACTGATCTCGTTTTGGATCCCTGATAAATTGTCGGAGACTGTGCATTTTATGCTGCAATGCATTTGACCATTATAAAAGTGCATGGTGAGATACACTGGGTCTTTGTAAGCCCCAGCTTATTCGTTTGGGGATATGAATTATGTTGTAGCTCTGTCATTAATGGGTGACATCAGACAAGGCATATCCCAGCCCTGAGCTTCAATTTCTTTGTATGGAGAATGAAAGTCCCAGACTAGGTGATCTCTCAGGTCTCATTAAGCCCAAACAGCCTGTGTATCTGATCCTGTGTGTAAATTCAGAAAAGTTTCAAAGACTTCCCTGCCTGCTCTGTGGATGCTATTGATTGCTATATAGATTTAGCAAAATCCACTCTGGCAAGGAGTTGTTCAGTGGCCCTCCCAGGGGGCTTTTCCAGGCTTTCGCAGGCTGTAGGTAACCGGAAGACAAGAGGATTGTAGAACTGTGTAAAAAGAGACTCTGGGGTTTACCAGTGGTGGGGCTTTTGTCGTCTCAGACTCGCGGTTGTAGGAAAGTGATGAATGAACCACAGCTCGTGATGTCTGAGCAAATAAGCAGTAACTCAGGAAAACACTGAGGTGTGGGATGCTAAATGCTGAAACACACTGGTGTTTCAGCTTCTGGGAAGGGCGTTTTAAGTGGGCCCTGAGTGGGGCTGTGTGCCTTCTAAGAGCCACACATGGCCCTCGGGGACAGTAGGGAACAGCTGAGGGGTCAGAACACACACTGGACTTGGTCCCATAGACCTGGGCTTCAGCCCCAACCTCGCTGTTTACTGACATGGTTCACCCTGGGCAAGTGTGGCAGTTCACCTTCCTGCGGTCGTTTTAGTAGTAATCCTCATACTGATTGAGCCCTTACAATGTCCCAGGCGCTCTGCTCTTTTCTGCATGCTTAGGCCATTCCACCTTCATGATGCCCTGCAAGTTGGTACTGTTCCCCATTTTACAAGGGAGGAAGCTCAGGCTCACCGAGGGAGACTGCCACTTTGCCCAGGATAACATCAGCAGATCAAAATCTCCAGATTAATGACCTGGAGACCATGCAGGGCAGGGGTTCCCTAGCACCAGGGTTTCCACAGCTTCAGGTGTGAAAATGTTCTTCCTGATTTTGAATTGATCTCTTGGAGGTTGCCAGGAAGAAGTTTGCCCTCTTGGGGATAGGAGGCTATTGCCAGGATTCATGGGGTTGAGAGCATTGGTCTCCGCAATTGGACAGTCATTCTGGATCCTGGTGTTTCCCATACTGGGGTATAGAGTGGCTCCCCAAGAGAATCACCCCCCACCCTCACCCCAGACTAGAGCCTGGCAGGTCCCTCGTTCATATCCCTCCTGTGACTCTCCAAGCTCACACTCGTCCTGACCATCATCTCTTGATCTGTGTCACATCCCTTAGCCTAGTGCCTGACTCCGGATAGCAGCAGTCATGAGAAGTAGTAGTAGGTGTCCCTGTGTATGTGAATTGCTCAGTTGTGTCCAACTCTTTGCAACCCCAAGGACTGTAGCCCACCAGGCTCCTCTGCCCATGGGATTCTCCAGGCAAGAATACTGGAGTGGGTAGCCAGTCCCTTCTCCAGGGAGTCTTCCCGACCTAGGGATCAAACTGGTGTCTTGTGCATTGCAAGCAGATTCTTTACCATCTGAGCCATGACAGAAGGCCGCTAGCTATGGATTAAGCACGATGGCTGACACTTTTACAAGTCTTATTTCATTCAATCCTTATAACAAGCCCATGAGGTGGATTCTATTATTGCCAGTTTTTTAGCAAGTTTCCCAAAATCACAGCATTAGAAAATAGGGAAGCTGATCCCCAAAGTCAGGATCAGGAATGTCTGACTCCAGAGTTCCCTGTCCCTAACCTCTATGCCACTGCCTTGAAATACAAACTGGGCTGCTCCTGCCTTCCTGATAGAGATATGCTGAGCTTGTGATAAGTTGCTACACATGAAAGGACCCAGCACAGAGATTGTCCAGGGTAGGTGCCCAGTCTGTGTTAGCAGAAATAATGCACAGGGCTAATTTCCTCGTAGGGAAATCTTTCAGTTAGCTAAAACAGACACAGGTCTCCTGGCGATAACTCTAAGGCCTTGGACAAATAGTCTCCCCAGAGAGTTGTATATACGTTAGAGTTGCATTTTTGTTTATTTTGAGCTGTCTTGTTAAGGAAGGATTTATACGCTGGCGTTGATGTAGGACAGCAATCAGGCAGTGTTTTCTGCTTTGACAGTTGGTGTGATAGTTTGCTCCCAGTGAAGTTTGACTCACTGTATCTGGAAGCTGTCAGAAGTGGGAACATGAAAAGGTCATGACGGATGGCTTTGGATAAGTGGGTTGGGGAAGAGAGCTGGTAAAGGAGACAAATGGCCTCCCTTGTTTCCGAGGGAAGGGGCCAGCCCTGGCCGCTTCGGGCCAGCCTGCGTCCTGTCTTCCTCCTCACTGGCCGAGCCTGCTGGAGTGGAGCCTCCCAAGCACCGTAGGTCAGAGTGGCACCCCTGTTTGCAGCCCTGTGGGTACCGCAGGACTGCTCGGGGGAGGTCGTCTCCAGTTTAGAATCACTTCTCATCATTACCAGTTACAGAATTTAACATACTCCTGTCCTCTCATGTTTTAAAAATTGGGAAAGCGTTCTGAATTCTAAAGTAGAAACCAACCCCCACCAAAAAAGTCAACTTTTAAAATGATGTTTGTTTTTATTTTGGTGAAATTACCACTGGCCAGAGTTGACTTAACCTATGAAGCATATCCTTTTGACCTCTTTTCTTTTTTTTTTTTTTTCAGTGTTACAGCTCCATTTTTTTTTTTTTTTTTCAGTGTTACAGCTCCATTTTTTTTTTTTTTTTCAGTGTTACAGCTCCATTTTTTTTTTTTTTTTTTGACCTCTTTTCTATAAATATTTTCCCTGTCCTTTTCACCTAGCATCATAAGAATTTTTCCAAATCAGAGCTTTGTTTATGCTTAGTTTTTCATGGTTGCATTGTGTTCCTACATGGTTGTCTTAACTGGTCCTCTATTGTTGGCCATTTAAGTTAGAGAAATGTAAACTTAATAGAAACCAGCTTTCCCTTCTTTTCTTGGACATAGATTTACCATTTGAATTGCCTGTTAATCATGCATAAACGACACTTCAAGGAGTGCCTCTGCCTTTCCTTTAGAAGAAAGTGAAATTGTTAGTCGCTCAGTTATGTCCAACTGACTCCGTGTGACCCCACGGACTGTAGCCCGCCAGGCTCCTCTGTCCATGAGATTCTCCAGACAAAAATACTGGAGTGGGTTGGCATTTCTTGCTCCAGGGGATCTTCCCGACCCAGGAATCGAACCTGGGTCTCCTGCAGTGCAGGTAGATTCTTTACCAGCTGAGCCACCAAGGAAGCCCTTTTCTTCAGAGACTTGACACAAAACTCTAGCCAGGGAAATCAGAACATGCTCAGCGGTTGAACAGAAGAATATTGATAGAACTTCATGCTTCAGTTTGCCACATATGAACAAAATTAAAGGTGTGCATTTATTGGCTGCTGCTGCTGCTAAGTCACTTCAGTCATGTCCAACTCTGTGCGACCCCATAGACAGCAGCCCACGAGGCTCCCCCGTCCCTGGGATTCTCCAGGCAAGAACACTGGAGTGGGTTGCCATTGCCTTCTCCAATTTATTGACACATTTGAAAATTATTTGTTCCTTGGTGAAAATGGAGAGAGAAGATTAAAGACTGGGTGAGGAACGATGGGGTAAGTCCCACACTCGGGACCCGGATGGCTCTGGGTATGAACACGGCTTTCCCACTTAAACACTCCCCAGCCTTAAACCAGCGCCTTCCCTTCTCCTAGCACAGGTTATATACAGCTCCTCGCACAGTTCTGGCAGAATAATGCTGGGGCTGAGAGGACACGTTCTGGAACAGGTTACCTGGCTTTCTTCCCATTCCGGCTCTGCCCCTTGGCAGCTGTGTGAACTTGGGCAAGTTACGTCTCCTCCCCGTGGTTTCGAGTTCCTCATCTATAAAATAGAAGAAAACACAGGAACCGACCTCATATGGTGGTTGTGAGATTGGCATCAGTGCACACAAGGGGTTCCTACCCTTTCTGGCACAGAGTTGGTACCAGTTAATGCCTCACCACCCTTTGCCCCCGACCTGGCCTGTAGCACCAGCCTCCAAACTGCTCTCCTCTCCACCAGGCTGCCTTGTCCTTTCAGCTCCAGGCCGGGGCCCCAAGAGGTCTGTTTGCTTCAGGCTAAATTCCGCAGTGGAGACTGGTGGGTGTGCTCAGGAAAGTGGGCTCCGATGGTGCTGCCGCTTGTCCGGCAGAAGCGAGCAGGGTCCTGTGAGGCCGTGTGCCCCGCTTTAAGAAGCCAGACTCACACATCTTAAGGAGGGGAAGATTATTTAATGTAGAAAAGGATTTTTCCCATCAGGAGAGATTCCCCTACAGGCTTCTTTAAATAGTGACTCCTCTAGGCAGGCAAGTGTTTTACAGATCATTAACTGCTTGACTGAAAGCCTGCAGGGCAGAGAAAGTTAAAACTAAAGTGTTGGGAGCCCCTGCCAATTACAGATCAATCCAAAATGAAGATAAAGTATCTCTGAAACTAGAAGTCACTGGGAAAATGTGATTTGATTCAGAAAAAATCTGATTTCCACGCAGCTGTTCTGAAATATACCGCTTGTTTCAGTGGTGTTCCACCTGCCTGCCTGTCTTGATCCTAATGCATTCAACTCCCACATCTTCATCCCCAAACCGCAGACTTGGGGGTTCCCCCTGGTGAATGGTGACTACACAATAACCCCAGGGAAGGGTGTGTTTGGGAAAGTGTTCTCGTGGTGGAACAGAGCTTAGGCTACTGATGCTAAGATACAGCCCATAATGGATGAACTCTACAGGAACAATTTGCAGATAAAAATAATAGAAGTTAAAGTGTACTTTACATGATAAAAGAAAGATGAAAGAGGACGAGAGTCTGTTACATCTGAGATGGTTACAAAAGTCCTGCTTTGTGAAGTAGGCTCTGTTGAAAAGATTGATGCAATGGGGAGTGACCTTGGCTTGGAGCAGGAGCTGGTGATGTATGTATGCGCATCCCTCTGCTAAATGGACCCAGATTTGTAGCACTAATATACATGGGAGCCCAGAACCAAACTCAGTACGGCAATAAATCAACAGCCACTTTGGGTGTCATTTCTGGTTTATATTCCACTATTGTTCTATCACTTTAATTCATGTCACTATCATCTTTTCATCTGGAACAGTTTTATATAATTTTCCAGTGGAGTTACCTGACAAATCCTATCAAATTAACAAGCTACATTAACAATATTGACTGACTACGGCTTCAGGAGTTGCAGGGCCATAGAACAAAATTTTAAAACCATGTCTCTCTGATGATGATTTTCCCCCTCCCTTTCTGAGAAAGGAATGTGGGGCAGAGTTTATTCCACAGAAGAGATATGCACATTTATTTTGCTCTGCTCGTTTTGACTTTTATAAATGTCAAAATAAGAAGCAGAGGAAGGCAGGGAATGGGGAGCCACTTACAACAACAATCATGGTGTAAGTACTTTTCTTCTTTCAGGGAACTATAGAAATGTCCAGATCTTTAACAATTAATGACCAAATTGGAGGGAAGAGTGTGACTGGGTAGTCGTAATCTATTTTAAGTGAAATGTAATAAAATCAGTCTTCTGATGCATTCTCACCCTCCTGAAATCATCTAGACCTGAACGTCCAGAGTCAATTGGGCTGATGACATTATGCCTAATTGAAATATGGCATTCCTGAAAGATGCCTAATGACAAATTCCAGCATTCGATTAATTAAAAAAATACCAATTGCTCATCTTTTCCTGAGACCACACAGTAGTGACTGGGGTTAAGCAACTGAACTGCAGGGTCTCCTTCAGATACGGCAGGTGACACTGTGCTGCAGTCTGTCCAGCCTCCTGCCTTTGTCTGGCTGCTATCTGGGATTTCTTTATTCATAAAATAAAATGGAGACAAGTGGAGTGTGTAGCACAACTCATCACTAGGATTTTGTGTTTCCGTTCTTTTTTAATTTTAAATTTGGTCTGACTGTGGTCGTTGTGATCTCTTGGTTTTTGCTTTTTAATGTAGCTATTTCTTTTATCTGCCTTATCTTTTGGCCTACCAGGTTTTCTTACATGATAGTTTAGAATTCCTGAGCGTGATCCATAGGATGAAATACGTTAACTATGGTTGTCTTTTCTGTTGCAGAATGTACATTCGGTGATTTTACCGGTTTCTTATGTCTTCATTTTGCTTGTTCTCACTTTGACCCTGACCTTGAAACTGTGGCCTAAAAATTAATTAATTTTAAGATTCCTTCTGGGGCCTACTCTGGAAGGATATTGAAGGGTTTCGTTTCACTTCATGAACAGATTCCTCAATTTTCAGTAAAACGGAAAAGAGAGCTTCTAGCCTAGATGTTATGTGTCAGGCTGGGCACCGTCTGCTCGGAGATCCAGGAGAGCGTTGCTGTGGTTTCCAAGGTGGTCCCAGGACACCCTGCCTCCTTGGTGCTGTCATGGTCGTCCCAATAGCTTTGCTCCCGGTCACTGCGCAGTGTGTTATGTCTCTCAGGGCTCTGAAAATGAAGCCTGAAGTCCCCATAGTTAACATTCTGGTTCCCTGTTAGAAAGCCTTTGTTGCATAAAGTGCACCCAGGGCTGTCTCCCTTAGCGGAGGAGCAGTACCTCCACAGCCTGAAGCCTTGCGCTTGGAAGGTTTTGCGTGAAGCACCTTGTAGTCCTCCTGTGACTCCCTTTAGATATGCTGTGGACAGTTACTTAGTGTCAGAGGCTTCTTTAGCGAGAGAGCAACTTCTCCTGTGTTTAGTGTGGAAGATTTTTCCAGGTCAGAAGCTCTTCGTTGGTAGCCTGGCTGTTTAGGCATAGGTGATTTGACAGCTCTGTCTGCCCAACCCAGATCTTCTACAACAAAACACAGCAGAGACCACTGATCAGAATTGTTTAAATGAACCTTACCTTACAGTTTATTTCACTAATGATATGTAGGTAAGCTCTATATTATATCTTTTCCAAGAAGGAAGGCTTCATAATACCTTCGTATATGGATTTTGGTTGCTGCCCCTCTCCCCACCCCGACCCTGGCTCACCCACCCAGGAGGCCAGACGGGCGGCTTCTCCGTACCATTTGGAGTCTCCTTACATCTGTCTTAAGAAGCCCATGGCATTCCCCGAAGCCCTAGAGAGAGTTCATGCTCGTTCAATTTAGGATTTACAAAACAGGTCAGGTGATTCCACTGAAATCACTTACACCTCACACTTCTCGTGGCTTCTCTTCTGTCCTCCCCTCGGCCTTACAGGTATCTCTGGAGACAAAGTGGAGATAGACCCTGTCACGAGTCAGAAAGCCAGCACCAAGTTCTGGATTAAGCAGAAGCCCATCTCGATCGATTCTGACCTGCTCTGTGCCTGTGACCTTGCAGAAGAAAAAAGCCCCAGTGAGTAGTGCCTTTTATTTATGTCCCCGTTCTCTCTCCCCCCCGCTTCCCCTCTGTGTGCTGGGTTCCAGGAGAATATATTGCCACCGTGTCCTTTTTTCCTTGGGTCTCTTTAATTCATTACCAGAAATTTCTTTTAATCAAATGGGATTGTGTTGTGGTACCCAGAGCCTGACACGGGCCCCTCTTCCGCTCAGTCTTGATGGCAGTAGAGAGGCTCACAGTGGCTCCTGACCTCAGTGCCCCCCCACCGCCACCCCCGATGGGGACTAGGGGCTGGGGGCAGCTTCCCGCCAGGAATCTGCACTCCCCAGAGCCCTCATTTCACTTTGTGTTCCCTTCCTCTGCCCGTTTGGGGGGCTGGATGAGTCAGACCCGGACCTGCCTGCCTTCCTGGCCAGATCAAGGGGAGCTGGAGAATTTCCCGTGGCAGCTGAAGACTAGATTTAGATATCCATCATGCCAGAGGTGTCAACACCCTCCAGATTATTGGCAGCTGCATGACCTACCAGCTCGTAATTAAACCCCCGCCTGGTGCTGTGGAAGAGATCACTGCTGGGCTGGCACGCCTCTGGTTAAATTACCAAAGTTGACACAGTCCAAGTGTATATTGTAGCATATATATTTTTGCAGTTCAGTAATTGAGGATAGCCTTTAGATTAATCATGTTTAGGACTTCAGTCCCATGAAAAGACAGAAAGGACACAGGTCATACTGATACTCCTCCATGGAAGAAAGGATTTGTTGTTTGGCCTGGAGAAGGCTATAAGACGCTGGTTCTCGCCTTCAGAGCCTGTTAGAATGGAGCCACCCAGCACGCACCCCAGTAGCGTAGCTTCCAACTCAGTAACTTGGAGCACCCGATTTGTGTTAGTCTCCTTTGTTCCGGTGTCTGCTAAACTGGGAACAAATACAAGGAACAGTAAGAAATCTAAAGGCCAGCAAGTGTCTGTAATGTGGCTCCAGTTTTTGAGATAAAACTAACTAAACAGGGACCTAAAGAACAAAACCTGGGCCTGTATACCACCTGGCCTCGTTTATGCGGGGGTGTATAATTGTTTTGTTGAATCCAGCCGTACTACATGGTCTCCTCCTGTCAGCTCCGTAGCCTACAGCTGAGCAAGAAGGGGGACCCTAGTGGTGCAGGGAAAGGAGGAAGGCCATGCTCACCCCTACCGTCCCACCACCCTGTCGTCCCAGTGAGGCCTCGGTGGCTGCAGAGACAGCATGGCTGCCAGAAGGAGTGGTGAAAAACCGCCTGCTGCTCTGGGGCCCTTGCCCAAAGGCCGCCAGAGTCCCTCCTCCTTTAGATAAACATCTTTTTCCTAATCCCTCTCCCTCAAGCTAGTCAGCCAATAAAGATGTCATCATTCTAGCATCTTTCTTCCCAAGAACTCAAGATGCTTTGAAAAGTAACATTTTATAAATGCTCCATGTCTCTGAGAAATGAGAGCAGTCCACTTACATGTTACACAGGGGGTTACGCTGGAGTGGAAAGGTTAGGGAAAGAGCTAGAAACAGGATTCAGATTTCCCTTATATTCCTACCAAGACACTTTGCAAGCCGGGCTGGGCTTCAGGCATCAGAAGGTAAAGGATGTAACACACCCAACCTGATAGGGAATAAAGCAGAGATGTACAGCCACCCCTCCTGTTGCCTCTTGAGGCCACTCAGCCAAGAAGTACTTCTCACACATCTCTGAGGGTGAGGCCAAGTTCCAAAGTCTTAGGGATCCAGAGCAGACCTGGGCCCCACCATTTCAGTATTGACAGCCCAGCAGGAGAGTCTTTTGTCGTGTGCTCAGACCTACTTGATGGCTCTGTGTAAAACCTGCACGTGTAGGTCTTGTAGAGGTTCCCCCTCTCACTCTGGAACTGTGACCCTTTGTGAGCAGAGAGGCACGCTGCCTGCCCCAGTAAACACTTCCTGAATCCTTGTCTCCATCACAGCACTTTCAAACCATGTCCCTTAAAACTCTGGGTTCTCGGGAGACCGCCGGGTCCTGTGTGTGTGTCTGTGTGTTTGTGTGTATATGTATGGGTGTGTATGTGTAGGACACAGTTGGGCATGAGGCTTCCCCTTCACCCAAAGGATTCTGCATTTAACTCCAACCAGTTTGAGGATTCTGCACTTGAAAAAGTCAATTGATAAAAAGGATTTTGCTGTTTAAAAAAAAATATATATATATACATATATATATATATATATATATTTGAAAGTTGCAGGCTCACAAAATGAAATTCAGACATTGACTGTTTCAGGCTGGTGGCCCATAATTTCCCATCGTGAATTTGGACTGTAGTCTCTGTGAACTACCAGCACACAATCACACGTGGAATTTTGTGCTTCTGCTCTCCCCTCTGCCTGGAATACACCTCCACTCTGACCCTTTCTCTCATTTATGGACACCTCCGTTTCCTCACACCCAGCCCCCTCATTTGTCAAGATCCAGCTCCCAGTGTCAAGACTCTTTCTGTAATTCTGCCCCCTGGAGTTTGCACACACCCCTGGTAAAGCAGTTTATACACACTGTGTGTGTGTATTTGAGCTCCCACCCCCATCTCCATGCTGAACTCACAGACTAGAGACTGGTTTCCGTAGCCTTGTCCCCTAGCTCAGCACCTTCAGGGTTGTTCTCAGTGAGTGTTCACTGTTGTGAAATAGAACTCAATGAGGCCACAGTTTAGAAATCAAAAGTTATTCAACGTCATTTATATTGTAAAGTGCCCAAAGACGTATTCAATGAATCAGCTTGATGCTGTTACTGTTTTATGATTTCCAGTATCTTCATCAAATTAATTCATTGACTTAATCTAAAAAGTTCATCTTCAAAACCATCATTAGACCACAGAATTAATCTATGGGGCTGCTGCTTCATTTTTTTAAAAGGATTAATGGTAACCCTTTTTTATCTTCTGTGTCTGTTGAACCTTAGAAAAAAGTTATTTTAACAGCACTAAAGAAATGAAAGTCAATATATTTCATAAGTTTAGCCTGTGATTTTTATCAGCATAGTGATGTATGTTTGTAGCTGAGTTTACATCAAAAATTATTCTTGGGGCCTTCTTGAATGAATTATGGCAAAGAGAGAGAGTCTAGAAGTAGATAAGGTTTTTTGATTTCTGCAATATATTTCCTTTTTCATGTTTTTATCTCTTACAACACAAGTGTCTTGCCGAAGACTGGAACGTGTGACCAACTGGAATAATTTAGTTGTGAAAACAGAGCAGACGTGCTATTAAACAGCCCTCTTTACAAAAAGGCAGTAAGTGTTGGGAGGATAATGAAGTTGTCCCCAGTCCTACTTGAGACATGTTTGTCAGAATTTTGAACAGAAAAGAAATGGTTTTTTAAAACCTTCGAGTATGGCCAGTTTGCAGTGTATATTGAGAAAGCTGCTGTCAAACCATTAATCTGGTCGTCATAAAGAACACAACTCAAGTTTAATTGATGCCGAATCCAAAATGTATTTGAACAGCTGACTTGGCAAAGGGACTGAGCGTTGAGAGCGCCTGCAGTGAAACACATCGTTACGTGCACTGTGGAGTCAGAAAGGCCCGGGCTCTGAAGCCATGCACCGTAAATAGCCATTCTGTGACTCTCTCTGCTCCCCTCGCTTCTCCCTCTTTGGCCATGTTCTCCCAGGGATGATTTATTGCTCTGTCCCTGTGAGTGTTTAAGACTTGGAACTTAATCACTAAATAGATACATGCCTTTAAAAAAAATTGTACATGTAAATATGGACTCTTAACAAAAGTTAGTTGAGAGAAGCAGTGTGTCCACCACCCTGAGAAATTAAGAATAACTTCTGCCTTTCTGGATTTTAAAAAATGCTGTTTGCTGCTATTATTATTCAAATCAGTGATGTCTAAGTCAGATTTTGCCACTCCTTAGGGTATCTTTTGCTGTTTTGAAGGATGTCACTGACCTCTCAAAGATGAATTAATGTGAATTCATTTTAACTGAACAAAGATTTGTATACAGCGTATAGAAGAACGTTTCCAACAGAAAAAAATACAGTTGAATTGTCTCAGAAATATTTCTCTGTCCTTATAAGGTCTAGACATAGGCTTTAAATGTGGTGGGCACTCTTTTTAAGTCCTGGTTTCAAATTCCAATAGTCAAACAAAAGCAAGGACCCTTTCTGTGAAATTAGCACCCGTCGGGGACTCTGAAGCTGCATTTAAATAAAGTACCAGACTCAAGGATGCCACGTCTGGTTTTATAAGAAGGTTGTGCAGGTTTAGTCTTTAAAGGAAGCAGCCTATCATTAAGAAATCAGATTTAAACTTTAATAAAGTAGCTGTCGTCTTTATAGCTGAAAAGAGCTCTGTATCTCAATTAAGTATAGATGATATAAAATCTTAAGGAAGCAACATAATAGAAGTAACCTGATTACATTCTCTTGCAATAGTATAATTTAAAGGAAATCAGATTGCATGGATACTGGTTGTGTTGGGGGTGGATGGGGGGATTGTTTGTTTGGTTTTTTTCGGGGGGTGGGGGGCGGTGGTTCAAAACACTGGATCCAGGGCAGGAACTCTTTGAGATTGTGAGTTTACCAAACTGCAGGAGACTGTTAAGCCCTGGTGAATAGAACCTGCTGGATATTTGAGCTGAGATTCAGTTAAGGTTTTGAGTTAAATTTGCTGGGTTTATTGGTGACCTCCCACTTAAATGAATCTTTCTTTTCATAAGTACTTGACAAGATCTGTAAAGTAGTGTATTTAATTTACTAATTAAATTAAAGCTACTGAATAATGATTTGTCCACATTGATTTAGCTTAAATAGGAAAGATCAGCATTGTTGTGATCTTCAGCAACCTTAATGGCCGAGCCAGTTAAACACAAAGGCCTCTTGTGTTTTATAGGTCAGGAGTACATAGGTAAGCCCTGGCTATAATTGAATTGCCTGCACTGCACCCTGCCGTTGCAGATTTCCTCTGCCTCCCCGCTCCATTGTTGCACTGGGGCTTAAGAGAATGTTAACGCCGTAATAGGCACAGGGCCTTCCCCATTATACGTCTTGCTATCGAGCGGTTCTGCATGACTAGTTAAAGAAGATGGCAAGAAGATTAATGAAAGCCGGGCTAATACAGAAGGGGGTACTTTTGCAAGACTTCTACCGAGGAGATATTAGAGCTGAACCAGAGCTTGGCTTTTTCTTTATCCTGTGACCTTTGAACCTGCCTGACTGTTGAGAGCTGCCAGGGAAGTCGACATTTTGATTGATGTTGGTACACGAGTCAGTCTTTCCCATTGAATTCCACATCTGCACGAAAATAGCTTTTCCAGCAGAATTCATACTGGCTCGAAGTGATAGCCCAATTGATGGCTGAACTGCTGTTACGTAGTTTTCATTTAAACCTAAAAGTATCTGATGGTTTAATTCACTATCCAGTTTTCATAGATTATAAGCCTTCACTTATATGTTCTTAATGGGTTTATCAACCCATGGTGAAAGAGCAGTATTAAGGAGTGTTCAAAGATTTGCAAACAGAGCTACAAGGAGGTTTTATGGGGGAGTAAAAGCAGTCATCAAACAAACCCTTCACCATCCTTAAAAAAGAAAAATCAGTCTGAGGGCCCAGGCAGACTGACCTTCAGGTTTTTGTAAATAAAGCCAAGTGTCTGTTTCTGGAAAGCTTTCCATGGGAGAGTCTGAAACCCTGCCTCCGCACTCCACCTGAGCCCCAGCTTAGAGCTGCTGTTGATCCAACCAGATGCTAGTTTCCCTGAACTTGACCTTGGGACACTAGCATTCTCTCCGAAAGGGATTATTATGGTCTGCTTATAAGATGGTACAGTGCAGATAGAAACCTCTTCATTTGTTCTCACTAATTTTGTTACTTTGTTTGTGAAGCTGCACGCCTCGTGTGTGTGTGCGTGCACACGCATCTGTGTGTACAGCCCCCACCCTCTCTCCCAACAAAGGCAAGTGAGGAGACTGGCAGAAGGACTCTGGTTTTGTTACTAAAATCAACTTGGGCACGTTGCAGCTCATACATTGAATCCTCTGACCACCTGATTTCTTGTCTCCCTGCTTGACAGGAGTAACTCTAACAGACACACACACACACACACACGTTGATGTGACAAGTATCTCAACTCCTAAAAGAGGTGGGACCCAGGAATTGTGTCATATTCTTTAGAGGCCCCTGAGATTGTGGGAGGGACATGAGGGTAAGCATTCAGCTACCGCTGGGTGAAAGAGCTGCACCCCGAGGTGTGTGGGTGGGTGGGTGGGTGTCCCTGACCGTGCAGGTGGACTTCTTGCCCCAGTAAGTAAGGCGCTTGCATTTATAGCCACATCCTCAGACTCTGTTGATTCCTAGGAGGTCCAGGATACTTCAGACATCAGGTGAGCAAGCTATGTTGCGTTTTTACTCTCTGACAAGGAGTTATTTCCTAAGTTCCAGATCAAATATGGTAAGTACTGCTCGATTACAAAACACAGCCGACTCTAACATATTAAATACCCCAGTTATTGAATCGCCTTTTCATAAGAGTACTCTGGAGCACAATCAGGAGCAGGCAATGCCTCGTCCTTTTAACAGATATGTTTCCTAGCCCTATTAAAAGGGGTCTTCATCTATCCTGTCAAAGGGAGTCTGCTGGGGTTTTTTAGTTTAATTACACTATCCAATTAAAACTCCTTGCTGCATTTGGATGCGCCTCTCCTTGGGCCTGAGTGGATATGACATTTACAAGGCTCGCCTTTCAAGCAGACAATAGTGTGATTGATGAGGTGCACGTTCAGTGAAGGAGGCGAGTGCCTGTGGAAGTGCTGCTTAGTGCATTTTGATTTATTTATCATCTTCTTCCAAAACAAGGGAGCTGCCGGGGAAATGGGTTTTAGGCAATCGGGGGGGACCACCTCAGTCTTTGCAAGTGTGTGGTAAGGAAAGGCCTGGAGTGTGCCATAGGATAAAGGTGGAGAAACACTGTTAAGCGTGGGCCCAGCTTGCATCATCGAATGCCAGGCTGCATTCTTAGGTTCTCTGACCCAGTTTGGTTTCCAGTACCCTCCAGCTGTGGTCTGCTGTTAAGTAGGCCATCACTGTGTTTTAGGGAACAGTTGCTGGGGGTGGATAACATTGGCCAGATCCCTGAGAACGCAGCCTGTGGGAGCCAACCCAGCATGTGTCCTGTTGACTGGCCCAGTCATCATTAACCGGAACCTGACATTTGTACTGAGCATGCCTGTTTATGTTCCCAGCTGCATCCTCCAGCAGTCCAGCAGCTTCTTTCCAGGAGTTAGCAGTCAGTGGCTCTTCCTCTAACTCTGCCTGGCCACACTGAACATTTAAAAGTTGCTTCTTGAATTTGGAATTGGCCAAGAGCAGGTGAGGCTCTTCAACAAAGACATACGGAGCCACAGTGGAGAACTTCTCAAAAGCTGCAATGACAGGGCAAACCCAGTCATGTTAAGCACCTTGTTCTTAACCTGCTCTTCTGCATACCCTCAGCATATGGTAGTCAAGACTAGTGTGCTTATCTCTGTTGTTCCTGGAAAAGAGGTATTTAGTACAGTGTGGGGCCTCTCGAAGGGTCAGCACTCCTGAATTTAGAGGCAGGTGATTCTGCTCTGAGCCCTAGACAGATGATAAGAACAGTAAAGCTCTCATATCCATTACCAGGTACTACAGTTGCTCATGGGGACCTGCTGGGGGCACGTCTGCTAAGTTTGTAACATACAAGAATGTCTGTGTTTGTGAAGAAAATTGACTGGTACTGAGATACTCAGTGGGTTTTCTTACACTCTCTGTAAACTTTCTTCATCTTTCCCTAGGACTTACTAATAAACAAGAATTTCCTTGTGATGATTGGAATATTGGTATCAGAGTAAAAGACATTTGGAGGTATCACCTTTTTTTTCCTCCTGGGAGAAGCCTCCTTTTTGCTATTAAATTTTCACTTAATTGTTGACTTGGGCCTTATGAACCTATAATTTTTTTTAAAGAGTTATATAAGTATAATGGAAGGTTTGCATGCATTTACATTCTCCTTGATTTTAATTATCATTTCCTCAAGTTTTTTTTTGATTGTAACACTAGAAGAGATCCTAATTGAGAAGAAGGTAAGGGGAGAGATTGTTTCCTACCAAAGAAATCTGTGGGAAAGATTTCTCAGCTGGATAAATGATTGGAAAAATCTGTTTCCCTTGCCTCCTGCCAAGCTCCAAACTGTGCTTTCATAATAAATAAATGGAGTGCTTAGGTTTTAAGTTATTCCTGTAGATGTGGAAATAGTAAGGCATTCTTTCATTAAAATCAACATATGTATTGCTTACAAGACTCCCATAGGCAACTTCCAGGACAGGGTAACTGTAACCAGATTAGCCCTTCTATCATAAATGACTGGAAAACTGCACAGAATGTAAGAAACTGTTCTCAGACTTTGGAAAACAAGCAGTACAGGACTGTGAACCCCGGGAGAAGTGAAACAAATGAGGTGAGACCTACGATCACCTCAGCTTTCTTCCAGGGTTTTCCAAGGAGAATAGAGCAGTCTCACTGAGCTAAGAGACACAGATCAGAGTTAGGAGAACTAAAATTAGCAAAATTGAGTATGGAGATTGCCTGGAGTATCCCAGAGGAACCTGGCAGGCTACAGTCCATGGACTCACAAGAGTCGGACACGACTTAGCGACTAAACCGCTGCTGCCACCAAGTACGAAGGGGAGGGAGCTATACCGAGAGAGCTCTAGGAAGAAGCCCTGTAAAGCCCTTTACTCTTCTGTTGTATACTAAGCTCTGTGTGTCTGTGGTGGATCTCACGAATCTGGTCAAAAAACAACTGCTGGGAGCTAGAAACTAACATTCTGGCCAAAACTCAAGTTTATAGCTCCCCAGTCATTGAAGCATCCAGGACATTTCGTCATGACTCTGGAAAGGCCATATCTTAGGAGTAAGGCTAAACTAGCCCTAGATTAAAGACTGCTTTAATTCTTAAGAAAGTTTTAAAAGGAGACTTGAAAGGATCAAACTGATCCACATGTAAATTAACTGACTGCCAGAACAAAGCCCAATAGTCTCTAAAAGATGGTGACAAGAGGCAGACATCACACAGAGCATAGTGTTCATAATATCCAACTTTCAGTCAGAAATCACATGGCGTGCAAAGAAGCAGGAAAAATTTGTCCCATAACCAGGAGAAAAATCAATCAATAGAAGCAGAGTCAGGAGTGGAGAGAGAATAGAATTGGCAAGTAAGTACTTAAGAATTCTTATTATTATAAGTATGTTCAAAGACTTAAAGGAAAACAGCTCAAAAAGAAGAGAAATGGAACCTTTAAAAAGAACCAAATGAAAATTCTAGAGCTGAGGAATACAACACCTGAATCAAAACACTGACTGTGGGAGCACATCAGGAAGATTAAGAGAAAAGGTCAGAATGTTAGTTATCTGTTGCCACATAACAAATTGTCTCGAAACTCAGTGGCTTAAAACAACAGTAACACTTACTGTCTTGCAGTTTCATGGGTCGGGAATCCAGCACAGCTTAGCTGGGTCCTCTCGCACAGGGCCTCTCCTCTGGCCACAGTCACCTCAGGGTTCAGTAGGGGCAGGATGTGCTTCCAGGCTCACTGAGTAGTTACTGGCAGAGTTCATTTCTTTGTTCACCTCAGTTCCTTACCACATGGGCCTCTCCACAGGGAGGCTCTCAAAATGGCATCTGGCTTCATCCAAATAACCAGAAGCAGGAATGTACTAGGAAGAAAGAAGTCACAGTGTTTTATAACCTAATCTCAGAAATACAGCCCAGCCCTTTTGCTATACTTTATTCATTGGAAGTAAGTCACTAGGTCTAGCCCAAAACAAGACAAGGAGGTTACACAAGGCCATGCAAAGCAAGAGGTGGGATCCTTGAAAGTCATTTCAGAATCTGCCTATTGCAATCAGTGAACTTTAAAGGACAACAGAAAATATTCAAAGTGAAGCACAGGGAAGAAATGGATGAAAAGAACAAAGGCTGTGGAATAATAGCAAATGTTCTAACATACATGTGTTATGTTATGACTCTCAGGGATGGTAGAGAAAACTGTTCCAGATTTGTTTAAAAATACCAGTCCACCAACCTTAGAAGTCCAAAGATGGCCAAATAGGATAAATATAGAGAAAACCACATCAAGGCACATCATAATCAAATTGCAGAAAACCAGTGATAAAGAGAAAACTTAATAAGCAACCAGAGAGACCAAGATAAGAATAATTTCCCACCAGAAATAATGCAGTCCAGATGATGGAATGACATTGCTTGCTAAAAGAAAATCTTGTCAACCAAGATTTCTATATTCAGTGAAAAAATCCTTCAGAAATGAAAGTGAAGACATTTCCAGACATTAAAAAAATGAAAGAATTTGTGCCATTAAACCTTCACTATAAGAAACATGGAAGGCTAGAGGGGGGAGAAAATTGCCAGATACAAACCCAGATCTACACAAAGAAATCAAGAGTACACAAAATGTCACCATTAGCAACTATACAGAATGAACAAAGAAAAAGGAAATAAGCCAGACCTCTTTGAACAGAGATTGACAAACTCTGGCCCACAGGCTAAATCCAGCCCACCGCCTATTTTTGTATGGCCTATGCACTAAGAATTGGAGAAGGCAATGGCACCCCACTCCAGTACTCTTGCCTGGAAAATCCCATGGATGGAGGAGCCTAGTAGGCTGCAGTCCATGGGGTCGCTAAGAGTCAGACACGACTGAGCGACTTCACTTTCACTTTTCACTTTCATGCATTGGAGAAGGAAATGGCAACTCACTCCAGTGTTCTCGCCTGGAGAATCCCAGGGACGGGGGAGCCTAGTGGGCTGCCGTCTGTGGGGTCGCACAGAGTCGGACACGACTGAAGTGACTTAGCACCATGCACTAATAATAGTTTTTAACGTGTGAATATTTGCAATTGATTTGATGATATGGAACATTAGTTTTGAATTCCATTTTTTAAGCGAAACATCATCTCCCCTCAAAAAAAAAAAAATTCTGTCCTCAGGAACAGCTTGTAGTACCCCCGCAGAAGATACATTTGATTGTTACATTTTGAATTTTTTTAATTTAAAAATGTAGAATTTTTCTCTTGTTATAAAAGTGTCTGTTAAAGAGCCATAACTTTGTCTGTTGGCCCACAAAGCCTAAAGTGTTTACTGTCTGGAAAAGTTTATCTTGGTGAGTGAGAGTGAAAAGACAGAGAATCTACCAAGTGTCAGGCAGTGTCCCAAGTGCTTTATATGCACTGCTTAGTTCTTTCAACAACTCTCTGAGGTGTATGTACATGTGTTATAGAAATCTCAGTTGATTTTATCCTAGGATTGCTTAATCTTAGTAACAACTCTGTGAGACAGACATTATTCCCATTTTATAAGTGAGGAAACTAGGACTCAGAGATGTTATGTAGCTTGTCTGAAGTTACGTATGAGTGGTGACAGAGACTTATTCTCTTCCCTGTGCGCTAAACCAAAGCCAGGGCACTTAAACCTCTGTGCTTTTTAGATGGAAGAGTATCCCTAGGCCCCCAGCTCATAAAGTCTTTCTTTTTTTTTCTTGCAAAATACTCTCTATTGATAAATTTATTGAATATTTTGAGGACTTCGGGTTTTATTTTATTTTTAATTGGAGGATAATTACAGTACTGTGCTGGTTTCTGCCATACATCAACATGAATCAGCCATAGGTATGCGTATATCCCCTCCCTCTTGAACCTCCCTCCCACCTCTCGCCCATCCCACCCCTTTAGGTTGTGACAGAGCACTGGATTTGAGCTCCCTGTGTCATACAGCAAATTCCCACTAGCTATTTATTTCTTAACAGATTTTAACTATGCTTCGTTATCTGGTTTCTCCTCCTAGAGGATATTAAATGCAAAAAAATATAAGGGCGAGAAAGAATTATAGAACTTAATAATAAAGACAGTGGAAAGTGAAAACTGACAAGAGCTGACCAAAAATGAAACAAAACAAAAAATGTTAAAAAGCAGTCCAAAAACAATAAGCACAGTAGTATGGCAATATCTTAACTATTTTGCAGTGAGATGTAGCCCTGAGGAAATCATGATATTCAATATTTATAAAGATGAACATGGTAACACAGTATTTATTTTCCTTATACTCTAATACAGGGCTTTCCTGCTGGCTCAGATGGTAGAGTCTCCTGCCTACAATGTAGGAAACCAGGGTTCAATCCCTGGGTCAAGAAGAACCCACTTCAGTATTCTTGCCTGGGGAATTCCATGGATAGAGGAGCCTGGCAGGCACTAGTCCATGGGGTCATAAAGAGTCGGACACGATTGAGTGACTAACACTTTCACTTTCATACTCGAACATGGGAGGAAATTTTGTAGTATGGAGTTTTTATGCTTAAGATGGAAAAGGTATGTTTTTTGCATAAAGGTCACTCAAGCTGTCTGCTGCACGGGTTGGATAGCTTTTATCTAATTTAACCCTCCCAAGAGAACCTGCAAACTCAAACTTGCTACAAACTGAGGACAGAATTTTCAGATACAGAATTTGTTTCTTGCTTGTCTGCCTCTTTAATGCTAAAGAATGAAACTCAACCAATACTTGGTTACTGAAATGCCATATTATATTTTGTTAGAACAACTGACACATGAATCAAAGCATCAAAAGACCCCATAAATATTGTTTAATTCTTTTGCTGACATACATCTGCTGCATAGGAGGGTAGAAGACCTGTCTCAAGGAGAAGGACTTGTGAAATTGTGTGAGTTGCAAGCTGAACTAACCATTCATTTCATGGAACTCAGTTTATACCTGAAAGAGCAACTGACAAACTATAGTTATTCAAGCCTAACTATTTAGCATACATTTTCTTGAAAATGAAGTAATCCTGCCATTTCACAGAAAGTAAGTTAGTATTTGATGCCAGGGATGAAATTCAGGCTTTTGGATGAAAATTAGAGTCTCAGAAAATTTGTATCCATCACTGTGGACTTCACTTCTCATTACTTTTCTGAAGAGATCAGTGGCGATAGTTAATGAATATTGAGATTTTTTTATATTGTATAATGTGTCAACATATGGAAGACCTGTGTATTTTCTAGACTACTGCATGTTGTTACAAAACCATCCAAGAGTAAAAACGTCATTTAGGGGCTTCTCTGTTGGACTGCAAGGAGATCCAGCCAGGCCATTCTGAAGGAGATCAGCCCTGGGATTTCTTTGGAAGGAATGATGCTAAAGCTGAAACTCCAGTACTTTGGCCACCTCATGTGAAGAGTTGACTCGTTAGAAAAGACTCTGATGCTGGGAGGGATTGGGGGCAGGAGGAGAAGGGGACGACAGAGGATGAGACGGCTGGATGGCATCACTGACTTGATGGAGGTGAGTGTGAGTGAACTCCGGGAGTTGGTGATGGACAGGGAGGCCTGGTGTGCTGTGATTCATGGGGTAGCAGAGTTGGACACGACTGAGCAACTGAACTGAACTGAACTGATGGTCCAGTGGCTAAAACTCCATGCTCCCAATGCAGGGGGCCCAGGTTCAATCCCTAGTCAAAGAACTAGATCCTACATAGCACAACTAAGAGTTCACATACTGCAGTTAAGGTTCCAAACGCCACAACAAAGACTTGATGCAGCCAAACAAATTAATATTTTTCTTTAAAAGAGTCATGCAAAGTGCAAGACAGACCAATGAATTTAAGTGTAACAATACAAAAAGTTTATTCATATGGTTTTAGATTCCACGTTGCAGCTAATCTTTAAGGAGATATCATTTATCAAGTTTTGTATGATATCAAAGAATATTTGCAGATAATATTAAAAATCTATGTGAGGCTGCCTTTTTCTCATATGCTTCAACCTAAGCAGTCACAACAAATCAAATGCAAAAACAGAATATAATATAGCTATACTCTGTCAAACCAAATATTGATATTTTATAATTTTCAAAACTATACAGTAATGCCAGGTTTTTCATTAAAGCTTTGTTGTTTGAGGGAATATAAGGGTTTCACCATTAAAAAATACATTGTGTTAACTTGCAATAAGTTTATTATTTTTTAATGGATTAATAGTTTTTAAATTTCTCAGTTTGAATTTCTAATATAATAATAATAGATATAATCCACATAAACAAAAGCTTTTAGGGCTCCTCAGTAATGTTTGCGTGTAAGGGGATTTGGAGCCAAAATGTTTGACAACTGCTAATCTAGGGTCTCGAAAATCATCTAAGAAGTTTGGACTTTATTCTGAAGACAATAGGGAAAGAAACACTGTAGAGTTTTATGTCGGGGAGTAATAGGACCAGATGTGTGTTATAAAAGGACGACTCCTCTAGGTAGACCTTTGGGTCTGAAGACGACATGACCTACAGAAGGAAGACCAAGAAGCAGCACCAGATGGTCAGGACTGGGTGGAGGGCGGTGGTCACAGGATGAGAAGGGATGGAAGATAAATGTATGAAAACTGTTTAGGGGACCAAATGCTTGGGGCTTGGTGAGCCCTCCAGGTGCACTAACAGAGCTTTGAACACTTATTTTTTGCCGCCTCAGGTCTTAGTTGTGGCATGCAGGCCTAGTTGTCGCGGGGTAGGTGTGATCTTAGTTCCCTGACCAGAGATGGAACCCCCGTCCCCTGTATTGGAAGACAGGTTAACCACTGACCATCATAGAAATCCCCAGAGCTTTTGATTTAAGGGGAAACGTAGACTTCAGTTCTGGATGTGCACCACTGCAGGCCATAGAGGATGGTGGATACAGTTGGCTCTGAAAGTCTGAAGAAAGGTCTCAGCCAGACACCTGCTGTGGGATCATCAACATCTGACCCTGCTAAGTCACTTCAGTCATGTCCGACTCTTTGCAACCCCTTTAAGAGTGTAAGGGGATTTGAAGCCAAAATGTTTGACAACTGCTAATCTAGGGTTAAGTAGATATAAGGGACTAGATCTGATAGAGTGCCTGATGAACTATGGACAGAGGTTCGTGACATTGTACAGGAGACAGGGATTAAGACCATCCCCATGGAAAAGAAATGCAAAAAAGCAAAATGGCTGTCTGAGGAGGCCTTACAAATAGCTGTGAAAAGAAGAGAAGGGAAAAACAAAGGAGAAAAGGAAAAATATTCCCATCTGAATGCAGAGTTCCAAAGAATAGCAAGGAGAGATAAAAAAAAAGCCTTCCTCAGCAATCAATGCAAAGAAATAGAGGAAAACAACAGAATGGGAAAGATTAGAGCTCTCTTCAAGAAAATTAGAGATACCAAGGGAACATTTCATGCAAAGATGGGCTCAATAAAGGACGGAAATGGTAGGGACCTAACAGAAGCAGAAGATATTAAGAAGTGGCAAGAACACACAGAAGAACTGTACAAAAAAGATCTTCACAACCCAGATAATCATGATGGTGTGATCACTCACCTAGAGCCAGACATCCTGGAATGTGGAGTCAAGTGGGCCTTAGAAAGCATCACTATGAACAAAGGTAGTGGAGGTGATGGAATTCCTGGAGCTATTTCAAATGGAGCTGTATCATTTGGAGCTATTTCAAATCCAGAAAGATGATGCTGTGAAAGTGCTGCACTCAATATGCCAGCAAATTTGGAAAACTCAGCAGTGGCCACAGGACTGGAAAAGATCAGTTTTCACTCCAATCCCAGAGAAAGGCAATGCAAAGAATGCTCAAACTACCGCACAATTGCACTCATCTCACCTGCCAATAAAGTAATGCTCAAAATTCTCCAAGCCAGGCTTCAGCAATACGTGAACCATGAACTTCCAGATGTTCAAGCTGGTTTTAGAAAAGGCAGAGGAACCAGAGATCAAATTGCCAACATCCACTGGATCATGGAAAAAGCAAGAGAGTTCCAGAAAAATATCTATTTCTTTTATTGACTATGCCAAAGCCTTTGACTGTGTGGATCACAAGAAACTGTGGAGAATTCTGAAAGAGTTGGGAATACCAGACCATCTGACCTGTCTCTGAGAAACCTGTATGCAAGTCAGGAAACAACAGTTAGAACTGGACATGGAACAACAGACTGGTTCCAAATAGGAAAAGGAGTATCTCAAGGCTGTATATTGTCACCCTGCTTATTTAACTTCTATGCAGAGTACATCATGAGAAACGCTGGACTGGAAGAAGCACAAGCTGGAATCAAGATTGCCGGGAGAAATATCAATAACCTCAGATATGCAGGATATGACACCACCTTTATGGCAGACAGTGAAGAGGAACTAAAAAGCCTCTTGATGAAAGTGAAGGAGGAGAGTGAAAAAATTGGCTTAAAGCTCAACATTCAGAAAACGAAGATCATGGCATCTGGTCCCATCACTTCATGAGAAATAGATGGGGAAACAGTGGAAATAGTGTCAGACTTTATTTTTGGGGGCTCCAAAATCACTGCAGATGGTGACTGCAGCCATGAAATTAAAAGACGCTTACTCCTTGGAAGGAAAGTTATGACCAACCTAGATAGCATATTCAAAAACAGAGACATTACTTTGCCAACAAAGGTCCGTCTAGTCAAGACTATTGTTTTTCCAGTAGTCATGTATGGATGTGAGAGTTGGACTGTGAAGAAAGCTAAGCACCGAAAAATTGATGCTTTTGAAGTGTGGTGTTGGAGAAGACTCTTGAGAGTCCCTTGGACTGCAAGGAGATCCAACCAGTCCATCCTAAAGGAGATCAGTCCTGGGTGTTCATTGGATGGACTGATGCTAAAGCTGAAACTCCAATACTTTGGCCACCTCATGCGAAGAGTTGACTCATTGGAAAAGACCCAATGCTGGAAAGGATTGGGGGCAGGAGGAGAGGGGGACGACAGAGGATGAGATGGCTGGATGGCATCACCGACTCGATGGACGTGGGTTTGGGTAGACTCTGGAAGTTGGTGATGGACAGGGAGGCCCGGCGTGCTGCGATTCACGGGGTCGCGAAGAGTCGGACATGACTGAGTGACTGAACTGAACTGAATCTAGGGTCTCAAAAATCATCTAAGAAGCTTGGACTTTATTCTGAATACAGTAGGAAAAGAAACACTGGAGAGTTGTAGTCCACCAGGCTCCTCTGTGCATGGGATTCTCCAGGCAAGAATACTAAAATGGATTGCCATGCCCTCCTCCAGGGGATCTTTCCGACCCAAGGATCGAACCCACATCTCTTATGTATCCTGTATTGGCAGGCGGGTTCTTTACCACTAACAGCACCTGGAAAGCACCATCAACATCTGGGTAGTAATTAAAACCCGATGAGCAAACCTGACAGAGGAGAAATGGAATTAGAAGTGATGAGAGTCAAGGACAGGACATTGGGGAAGACCATCATTTAAGAGAGAGAGGAAGGACAAGACGGCCACAAAGGAATATAAGAAACGGATTGACTGGAGAAGTCAGCTGAAGAATCAATTGACTGTGGCTTCATGGGAAGAGAGGACTTCAAGAGAAGTATCAGATACAGTTGAGGAGCCAAGCAAAATAGAAGCCAAGAATTATCAACTGGATCTCTCATAGAGGTCGTAGTGACCTTAGCAAGAGTGTTTTCAGTAAATTAGAGGAAGGAGGGAAATATCATTGCCATGGGAGTTTTTATAATCAGCTTTAATTATGATTACAGGAGCGAGCCAAAGGGGTGGGGGGGGGCGGTGAATAACTCAGGCAAAAGTGTAAGTGGATCACTCTGTCCTGCTCCAGAGGTCAAGGAGCTCATTCCAGTTACTGGGGCCTCTGCCACTATAGGGGGCTCGGAAAGGAGCACCACCCTTGTGGGTTCAATTAAACTGAACTGAAGCTCGTATGGGCAGCTGGGCATGCTACTTGCAGTGGAGGGTTTTCAGCCCAGAGACCAAAGCATCCCAGGCCATCCGTTTCCCTCAAAAAATCCAATGAGAGCTTTCCACCCACTTCTAGGCCTGAGGGACCAGAAAAGGTCAGACCCTGAAAACCCACTTCTTAAAAGTATCTGTGTCTGATGTAAAGGAATTCAGAAACAATCCAGGAGGGCAGAGATGTCCTTCATAGCCTTACCTATAATACTGTCAATATTGTAAGTAACTTAAATGCCCAGCACAAAGATGGTAGCATGAGCCATGGCACATACCTACTTAATGGAATAAAAGGCAGCCACTGAAACATATGGTTGTGGAGATGATGTCAACAAGGAAAAGGCTATCATAAAATGTTAACAGCAGAAATTATCCCCCAATTCTGGTATACCGTCTGACTACAATTGTGTAGAAACAGACATGAGGATGATTGGAAAAGAGATCTTGCCTGTCACTGTGCCGGTGTTTGTATTATGGAGGTCAAGGGTGGAAGTTTTTCCTCTGTCTTCTCAACGTCTCATGATTTTAAAATATATTTTATATTTTTTAATTTAAAAAGAAAAAAAATTCAAATTTACTTTTGGCTTTCCTGGCAAGCGATGGCCCCTGGAGGGTTTTGGACACAGGTGGGCTGCCGACTCGATTTGGAAGTCCCACTCTGACCCGTCATTGACGGCCACAGTCAGTGCCCACAGGTCGTTTAGAAGGGAGCCTCCTCTCAAACCACAATCTCAGGTCCCTTGGCAGTGGAGATCTGGGGCCCTTCTTTCAGCAGGAGTGTATAAACTGCTGGCCCTCTGCTTCAGCTGTCCCATCTGTGACAACAGCAGCTTTTTCTGAATGGCCACTCCCCTCCATTGACCAGAAGAACCTGTTTTTCAACACAGCCTTTTGTTTAAGTTAAAACTCATAATGCCGATGATAAATTACAGCACAAAAGCTCAAAGATCTCGGTTTCTGACATCTGTGCTGCTAATTAGTTTCTGTTCAGTGTTACGTTCCATCTTCTCTGTTTTCCTTTGGAAAAAAAAAAATACGTAAATGTAAATACATTTTCACATATCCAGACTTTCATTTCAATATTCAGAAGCAGACATATAGTTTCAGTGCCCTGAGCAAATCTGGATATGCGGCCAGGGATTGGATACTTCATTTTATATTCCATTATATTGCATTTTTATTCCTACAGCTCTGAAAGCAAGTCTGCTCAAAGAAGGCCCAATTAAAAACCAGATCTTCAAAATAATGAGGATTTTAGCTTCAAATACCAGTTCCATCACAGTTGTAACAATGATGGTCACTACCCGCCTTGAGCGCCCACTGCATCTGAGCACCATGTGAGGTGTCACGGGTGCTCCTCCCAGGCAGACCTGGGCTCTGGGGGCAGTGCCTCCCGCGGTCTCAGCACTGCAACTCAGCACACCTGGGTTTCTTCCCAAGTCTCTGCCCAGCGCTCACATTTTCCCCCTCTGCATCCCAGGCTTTTGTTATGCTTTAATTTCCAAACAATTTAACAACCCAAGCAAAATCTTTTGGACTAATTGAATATCAGGCTTTGTGTTCTCTTTTACGGCATTACTGATACCCAGGCATGCCTCAGAGGCGTTGCAAATTGGGTTCCAGGCCAACCATAGTAAAGCAAGTCAAAAGCAAGTCACGCACATTTTGGGGGGTTCCGCAATGCATATAAAAGTTATATCTACACTATATGTAGTCTGTTAAGTGTGCAATAGTAACACTATGTCTAAGAAAATAATTTATATACCTTAATTTTAAGATACTTTATTGTTGAAAAATGCTCACCATCATGACAGTGCTCGGTTGCCACAAACCTTCAATTTGTTTAAAAAAAAAAAAAAATGCAGTATCTGCAAACCACAGTAAAGGAAATAACCGTGTAACACCATCATTCTTCCTCAGCTGGCGTGTGTACAGTTTGCCCCTATGGCTCATTCCTTCCCTGTGAGAGCTGCTCATTTTCGTTGAGTTTCCAAGAGTAACCTGCCCGCCTCTTGTTCCCTGTCACATCCCAGGACATGGAAGGCTGCAGCCGAGGAGGGCACTTGAGCCCTCTTGCCCATTTACCTGAGGTGAGCCTCGAGCCGCCCGAGGCTGAGGAGGGTTTGGTAACAGACTTCTGTCACTTTGTGTCTCTGTTCTGTTCAGTCGGTGTTGAAATGCCAGTGATTCCATCTACCCAGACAGCACTGGTGGAAATTTACCACGCAGCATAAACTGCTCATGGTTACTGATAGATTCATTTCCAGAACTAGGTCAGTTAACTTGTTTCACTTTAATCTGTGGGCTTTGGATTGGGTGAAATTATACAAGTGTGAATTCTGCTTATTAACTATTCTATTGTAAAAGCATTTCCAAGTCCTGCCACAGTTCCTTCTCTACGGTTCTCAAGTTGATCCCTTTCTCGGCATCCTTTTTGCCCCCGTCCAGCTCAAAACCGAGTGAGTATGCTCCTACCTAGAGGACTGTGGCAGTTGGTCCCCCAGCCTCTAGGCCCTGGGGAGTCAGGGTGAATGCCCCAAAGCACAATTTGACCATTTACTGCCCAACTTAGAGCCCACTAGTGGCTCCCTCCCCAGCCCTTCAGTCTGCCCTGTGTCCCATCACCTCCTGCCTGTCCACTGCTCGGAGCGCCATCTGGAAGGCCTGCTGCCTTTTGTCCTGTAGGTTGCTCTGTCCTTACCCTGTTAAATCCTTCTCCACTCCACCTCTACCCAGCTGACCCCCCTTCCTCCTCTAGGACGACTCAGACAGGCGTCAGCTTCTGTAGGAAACTGCCTCTGATGGCCCTTCTGCCTCCAGGCCAGCCCGCTCCCCTGGGGTCTCCCTGCCATCTCCCTGTGATCCCCTTCCTCATCCTGCTCATCGTCCTTGTCTCTCAGTGTTCCTGGTGTCCATCCCTCTGGCCCGGGCACTCGCCTGTGCTCCTGGCAGGATCTGAGTGAGTCAACCTGCCCTTCTGGCCACCCAGCAGCACAGGGATCCCTGGAGCAAGGGGAAGAGCCGCAGAGTGAAAACTCTCATGGAACGCCTCGACCACATGCTCCAGGGCTCCAACAGGGCTGACAGCGTGATTCCAGGTTAACTCGAGCTCGCCGCCTCCCGAGTCCTCCCACTGAGCAGGAAGGGGCTGTCTGCGGGGATGTCCCCCAACCCCCTAACGCAGTTGTTGGCTCTGTAAGAGTCCCTTGAGGGCCGACTTGAATTCTGATGCAGGCTCCCCAGATAGCGTTCTCTGTATCCTCCTCCCTCGGTGATGGGAATGTTTTCCCGGAAAGTCCGAGGCTTCAGCCATGTGGGGTGCACTCTTCATCACTCCCGCTTGCTTCCCTCTTCCTTGGGGGTCTGGAAAGAGCACTGGGGACAGACAAGGGACGCTCACAGCCTCCGATCTCAGCACGTTTGTAGCCTCCTGACCCAAATATGCTCCCGTCCCAGAGACTTGCCATGGGACGATAGTTTGCTTTTGCCCTGTGACTGGTGTGTAGGTGAACCACAGGCCTCTTTCCGTGAGCCCATATGATCCCAGGGGACAGTGTGGAGGCTTCCATCAGAGGCCCGAGGCCCCTGCAGACCGAGTGTCACATGTGCCGTGTGTGGGTCTGGCTCTTCCTGAAGAGCGCCTGCCAGACAGGTTTTTAATGGTGTCTCAGTTGTTCAGGCAAAACACGCTCTAGTGACTGGAGGTGTTGGTTTTGTTTTGTCAGTGACGAGTGGGAGCAGGTGGGATAGACAGTCCGTGAGATCACTTATCAGAGTGGTCAGTGAACCCCGAAGCTCCGGGTCCACGGGTCTCCCTAAGACCTTCTGGTTCTTTGCAGCCCCAGGCACTGGAGTCTGTGTCTGTCATGGCCAGGTGTCAGCAGCAAGGCCTCCTGGAGGGGGCGTCTCTGTTTGTCCTTCACAGCCCTGTGACCTTCATAGACATCTCTGCTCGGTCACAGCATGGCCATCAGAGAGATCCGCATTGTTCTAACATGGCCGTATCACCACCGAGACTCAGATGGTTCCGAGCTGAATCCTGTGAGATCAGGAATACACACGCGCGCACCCTGACATACAGATACACCCTCTTAACATGAGATCCACTTCTCAGAAACAGGTAATTTATACATTCACAAAATGATGAACTTTCAGCTAAGAATTCTAACATTTCAGTACCACGATTGAGAACCAGGCTACATTTGTCAAGTGACCGAAAGCGAGGTTTTTCAGAAATTATTAGCTAGGTTTTTCAATATTGAATTTATAGTCACAGTGAGTATATCACCGTGATGTTTCCAGGATAAAATACCGGCACTTTCACTTTTCTGGCCCCAGACATTCAGCATATATCAGTTTATTTGGGGAGATCTGAAGAATTAGCTACTGTAAATAAAGTTTCCAAGAAGGTTTCTCCGGGAAAGAGGTGAACTTACAGTAATATGGGTGATATATTATTAATTAATAACTATGACCAGCCACTGCTTCAATTAAAAGGACAACGGATGAGAACGCCTAATAGGATATGCTGAATCTTAGTCTCAGGAGCACCAAAGTCTGCAGAGCAGACGGGGGGAGCGTTGTTTCTGAGGCTGGTTAGCAGGAGGCCTCTGGGACCGAGGTGTCACCAGCTGCCCCTTGGTCTGGGAATGTTTGCTGAGCTGTGACTGCACATCTCTCTGGAGCAATGCTCCTTTGGTTGCCAGAAGCGGAAACCCACTTCAGAACAGCTCAAGGAGAAAGAGGACTTTCTGGGAGGGCCACAGGGGTCTCCCAGAACCCAAGGACAGCATGCCCTGATGGCCAGGGAGAGTGTCACGTGGGGCTGACACAGGCAGGCGCCTGGAGGAGGGAATCTGATTGGCACGTCTGGCCCCAAGGACAGCCACGGGGGTGTGGACACGGCTGCAGGTGGTGTGACACATAGGCGGGCTTCTCTGACGGCCGAGCACTGTGTGGGAAGACGTCTAGGAATGTGTCCCATGGAGGTGCGGGTTGAGCTGGAGGGCCAGCATGGGCAAGTCTTTTAGAGACAAGTTAACAAGCGAGGACATCCCCGGTGTGGACAGGTGGGTGTGTGCGGTGCCCCGGGCTGGTCTGTGGCACCAGAGGGTGTTGGAGTGCGATGAGGCCAGACCAGGAAGCAGTCCCAGCAATGACAGGGTTACCCTGAGGGTGGTAGGAAAGGGGTGCGGAAGAATTCAGATCTCTGGGGGTTCGAGTGTTCAGAGGATCCGGCCTCCCAAGGTCAGTCTGCTGTGTGAGGCGGCAGCTTTCAGAGCAGCTTCTCTGTGTGCTCCTCTACCTCCAGCCCACCCATCCTCCCAGGAAATGACCAGAGGCCTTGGGAGCAGCCTCCACACGGGAGGGGTCACACGACCCGGACTCCCCGCCCTCAGGAGCCGGCCCTGGAGACCCTCGTAATCGCGTTACTATCGGCCTTTCCCCTTCCTGTTGCTCATTTATTTGACTTTAAGCACAGTTATTTTATTTTTAGAGGAATAATTTGGAGTTAATTGGCCTTCTGCCTTAAAAAATACCACCATTTCCATGTGATGATCGTGTGGGAGTAGTTCCATAGAACCTTGCACCCACCCTCTCTCCATGGAGCGGGACCTGACTCTCCCCCCACCCCTCAGCCTCTGATGACGAGGTGAACCGCTCCAGGAAGAGTGGCTGCTGGGCAGCCTCCACCTGCTGTCCCAGGAACTGGACAATGAAAGGAGAATCTGGGGGGCCGCCCCCGAGGTGATCTGCCAGAGCCCCTCACTCCACCTGTTCTCTCTCCCTGCAGGTCACGCAATATTTAAACTCACGTATCTAAGCAATCACGACTATAAACACCTCTACTTCGAATCTGACGCCGCTACCGTCAATGAAATCGTGCTCAAGGTGAGTGTTCCTTCTTGGCCCAGGCCCGGGGTGTGCAGGGCTGCACGCTCCCCCCCTTGCACCCCCGTCCCACAGCACTGATGAGGCTCCCGGGCCAGTTCTGCAGAGACGCTGCGCTGGCTACAGGTCACCCGGCTGTTGCGCACCCAGGCCTGGGCCACATCGTAAGTCAGCTGCTCTGCGCTGAGGGGCTCCCACCCCTCCAGTGTGTGACTCTGGCCAGTCATATCACCTCTCTGGGCCTCTGTTTCTCCTCCTGTAAAATGGGGATCATGTTAGCTACCCTGCTCCACCCCACCAAAGGGCTGCTAGAGAGAATATTAAATGAGATGCGGTGAGCCTACCTAGCTAAGTGATCATTCATTTTCCTTTTAAGAGTAGACATCATCAAGTATTAATAATAGTAGTACAAGTACTAAGATCTACTGAAGGGTCCAAAGTGCAGGATCTGAGCCAGGCACTTGACCTGTCCCCTCTCAAGGAGCCTTCACACCTCGGTGAGGTAGTGATATAAAATCATTCCCATTCCCTAGATGAAAACCGAGGCTCAGGGGAAAACACTCAGCCAGGATTGGGACTTGGCAGAACCGCAGCCTGACCCCAGGTCTGGGGGATTCTAGAACCTGTGCTCCTAAGGCCCCAGGTGTGCATGGCATTCAGGAATTTAAACAGGAGATTTCGGTGAAATGAATTGTTTCACAGAAACATTTTGAGTTTACAAAAGATTTTCAAAAGTGGTAGATGAGAATTAAAAGGATAAAGCTGCCAGGAGGAGAATTTAGAGCCGAGACAAGAGTATTGTAACCAGTTGGATGGAAAGCAGAGGATTTGTAGACTACCCCAGGTCAGAGCCCATCAGAATAGCCAGCGGGCGGTGCCTGCCTGGAGTGCTTGAAACCAGTGATCTAAGAGTTACCTGCCCACGTCCCCAGGCCACCCAGGGAGCTCATACCACACTCAGGGGCCAGGTAGAGAAATACTCCCATTACCCCGTCAGGGCTGGCCTTTTTTTTTATAGCCAACATTAAAATATTCAAGACTTGAGAAGGATTCTAGTAAAATTATAATCCTGTATTTGACATCAAAATAATTTTCACAACAGCAGATTGATGACAGAAACACAGGTTTATGACTTCAGTGCGAGACTGCGGAAGAACAAGTGCAGAGAAATCATTTTCCAGGACCAAATGCTCCCTGGAAGCAGATGCTTTTCTGCAAAATCCCCGAGGCCTAGCGCCTTCCCTAAATTGTCTGTTTTCATATGAAAATGCTTGTAGAAATATTGCATCGTGCTCGAGTCTCCAGGAGAGTCCCAGCCTGATTTACTTAGAGAAGCTAATGGTCGCGATCCTGATGGAAGATTAAATTTCACATTTCCAATCTCTGATTTCTAAAGCAATTTAAATACTTATCCTGATCTGCCACTGCCAGTGTTTTCGTGGGGCTTTGCACCGATACTCAGTGACTGTGGCCCCACTTGGTGGAAATGCTTCCGTCAGAGTTCTTCTCAAGTTGGTCATAGACACCAGTAGTGTATGTGGTGGTTCTAGAATTAAGGAGTTTCACAGAAAACAAGAGCTTTAGACTGAAACTGAAAGGAGGAAACAAGGATGAGAGGCTGATGTCAGACCATTACAAATAGGCAACTTGCCATCAAATTATTTTTATCTCATTGTCTTTTTCCCCATGGGACCCATTTATTGAGCACCAACTGTCTACAAGACCTTTGATGTACATGATCTCATTTCATTCTCACAACTGCCCTGCCCCATGTAGACATTATTGTGTATGTGTGTGAGCTCAGTTGTGTCGGACTCTTTGCAGCCTCATGCACTCTAACCCGCCAGGCTTCTCTGTCCATGGGGTTTCCCAAACAAAAATACTGGAGTGGGTTGCCATTTCCTACTCCAGGGGATCGTCCTGACCCAGGGATCGAACCTGTGTCTCTTGTGTCTCCTGCATTGGCAGGTGGATTCTTTACCACTGTGCCACCTGGGAAGCCTGTGGACACTATTACCCCCACTTTATAGATGAAAATATAGAGGCCCAAGGCTCCAGAGTGCACAGAGGTAGCGCACAGCTGAGCAGTCCCAGACTCCCCCACCCCCACCCCACCTGAGATAGAGTTGAGCTAAGCCACGTGTGGTCCCTAATTCTGCAGGCTTCGAGATGAATCTCAGAGGAATCATTGGTCTCTTCAGGTTGGGTTCTTCTCATGATCGAGTGATGGAGGCTGTGATTTTATTGACCATGAAAACTCCCTATATTTTTATGCCTTAAGCTGTAAAATGCATTGAAAGTGAAACACTCTATAGTGCATAAAATTGTGCAAGTTTTAAGCCACAGCATATTAACCAGCTAATGGCAGACCAAAGGGCGTTTTTATCTTTTGATTATTACATTAATCTTCCATTAAAATTATCTATGTGATTATCACAAAGCATTGAAGATAATAAATTTAGGAAATACTTGGCCTGTTAAGGATCATTTTTAAATGCTCTTGTCAAGTTACATGTGCCAAAAATACACTGAAAACAGTAGGCTGGCTGATTGTGCAAACAACTGAATCCAAAGATTGCTCTTATTAAGCATGATAAAGCCCCTTCTTTCCATGCATCGTCTGTGGTGTCCCACGTCATCACCCGGCCCTGCCGGCCTCATGATTTATTGCTCTCAGCTGGTAACTTGGCGAGGCAGCGGGCCGAGCGTGTCAAGCCTTCTGTACTCAGACACCAGCCCTTAACGCCTGCTGCTGGCGACTATCAGAGCAGAAAGTTTGGAGGGGATGCCGTGACAGAGCCCCAGCCCCACACGAGCCAGGCCGTCTGAACTGCTCCCCACCCCCAGCACCTCCGTTCTTTCTCGATCAGCAGAGGCCTCTCCCCTCGGGGCAGGACACGTGGCCCCCAATGTAGAATCAACAGAAGGGGTGGCTCAGTTCTCTAGCCAGGAGTATTCAGGTTTCTTAACTTTCAGATCTTTGAGGTTGGAGAGAAACGGTGTTGGTTCACAGACAGGCCCAGCCAGAGGGCTGCTGGGGCAGTAGGACAAGGGGAGTCTGAGGAGGTGAGGGGATGGGGGGCTCTGAGAAGGTGGGGAGCCAGAGAACTGATTCAGGTTCTAACCCAAACTCTTACAAGCTCCGTAACCTCAAGTAAACGGCATTACCATTCTGAGCCTCGGTTTTCTCCTCTGTACAGTGGGGATAACAATAGCAGCCACCTCCTCCTAAGGCCGTTGTTGTTGTTTAGTCGCTAAGTCATGACCGACTCTTCGCGGCCCCATGGACTGCAGCACGCCAGGCCTCCCTGTCCCGCACCATCTCCTGGAGTTTGCCCAGGTCCACGTTCATTGAATCGGTGATGCCATTCAGCCACCTCATCCTCTGCCAGCCTCTTCTCCTAATGCTGTTGTGAGGGTTAAATGAGGTCATCCTTGAAAAGTGCTCCAGTCACTGCTGCTGCCCTGTGCCCCTGCCCAGCCAGGGGCTCACCCTCGCGCCGGGCGCAGGTCTGATCACAGCACTGCTGCCCTTCCCTGGCTCCTCCCTGCCTCACTGTGTCTGGCCCCTCAGCTTCTGAATGGCCGTGAACACCCCCTTGCTGTGTCCCACTGTTGTGCCTCGATGCATGCTGGTTCTCCCTATCCCTTGTACACCCCAAACTCCTATTTATCCCTCAAACCCCAGCTCCTTTATCCCCTTGCCCCACATGTTCCCATTAGTTACTGTCCCCGTTCCTTTTTGCTCCTTCTGTATCTGTTGTCACGCTTGTTCTGTTGGTCACTCACTAGGCTGTGAGCTCCTTGGGTCAGGAACCAAGTCTTAATTTTCCCTCTGCAACGTGAGCCAAGCATGGGACGAGGCTCAGACAGGACAGGAACTCAGTGCCAGAGGTGATGGTGGCAGTGGCCACCCAGCATGGGGGGATCTGAAAAGAGCCCAGGAGACCTCAGGGGTAGCAGCAAGGTTGACACTTGGGAGGCAGCCCAGCTGTGCCCCTGCCCAGGGTTCCCACGGTGCCTGTGCCAGCTTTGCCCGTGACCTCTTGGTAATCCAGGGCATCTCGGTCCCCTTCTCTGAGCCTCACTTTACTTTTTATCAAATGAGCCACAGCTAGTGGGGCGCTTTTGAGCTTGGAAGTACCCCAACTGCTGGGAGGCTGAACACAGAGCCTTATTTTGGTTTGGTTTTCATCCCTGTGATGTCTTGTCTTTCAGGCAAGCTAAGCAGGGCTCGGGGAAGTTGTGTGTGAGCCCAGGGCCGCACAGCAGGCGGGGACAGAACCAGGGAGGTTCTGGGAGGCAGCACATGGTAAGGAGGGAACTCAGGCTCAGGAATCAGAAAAGCTGCACCAGAGACTCAAAGGCCTGCACAGCCACATGTCTTCTTCAGACCTGTTCCCCATCGTGCAGTGGGCTTCGAGCCCACCCTTCAGGGTCGTGGTGATGACCAGACTCTGTGCTCAGGGGAGCACCGGACCCAGGGGAGCACCGGACCCAGGGGCTGCCCAGCCCAGGGCCAGGCTCTTCCCTCGCTCGTCCTGGGTGAGCAGAGGGTGGCTGGAAGTGACTGGGCTGTGTCCTCTTGCTTTCTAGGTTAACTACATACTGGAATCGCGAGCAAGCACTGCCCGGGCTGACTATTTCGCTCAAAAACAAAGAAAACTGAACAGACGTACAAGCTTCAGCTTCCAGAAGGAAAAGAAATCAGGGCAGCAGTGACGGCGTTCTCCAGCTTCAGTCTGCTGCCGGAGCTCAGAGCTGCCTGCTGGGCCAGGTGGCTCTCGCCCATCCTGTGCCCTGCGGTCCTCGGGGGGGCCAGGCTCCCGGCTCACGGGGACAGGGCTGGTGGGCTCCAGGGGAAGGGGGGGCACCCCCTCGGACAGAGCTGGGGACGTTTCCACGGGACCGAAGCCTGAGTGACAGCGGCTTCGACGAGCAGTGCCCGGGGCCGGACGACACGGCACGGAGCCATGAGAGGCCCCGCCATCTTCACTGCCTGATGGCCCCGCACGAGGATGTACATAGCTGCGCCCAGACGTGTCCTTGCAGCTTGATCAAATTTCCTAAAACAAGCAAAGAACAAAAGTGTACATTTCTGTTTTTTTTTCTTCTTCCTTTTAATAAACTCTTTATCATGGTTGGTATGACGGACCATTCTTTGGGGCAGGATTGATTATGTTATTCTCTTTAAAATCTGCTCCCCATATTGAACAGGCAGATTGGAAAAGCTATGGCTCGATTTTTCAGAAGAAATGTTTAGGGTTTAGTCAATAGTTTTAACTATGCCATTTGTTTAAATGAGCGTGTTGCTCTGAGGATAGCATCTTACTGAAGTTCGGGAGGGGACGTAGTGATGTGTGTCCAGGGCTGCGCCACCCACCCCTTCAGAAGCTTTCTCTCCTCAGCTTCTCCAGCACCTCTGACTTCAGGAAGGCAGGACTGCGCGTCAAGCTCGGGGCGCGGGGAAACGGGGGTCACGCCGAGCTGCTGTTTCCTCAGTAGCCAGGCTGAGTTTGAGCCGACGGTCAGACCCGCACGTGGGCTTGCCCTGGACTCTGAAGACTCTTCTCTCTTCACAATGCCTGCCCCCTGGTCTCAGCGGCAGGAAAGCCACTGCTTTCACTTCATTGGAGGCCTCGGGGTGGGGGAGCTGCTGCCAGAGGTCCCACTCCCGGGGGTGGGGGCAAGGGAACGGGCGTCTGCTGACACCCACCTCTCAGGCCAGCCTGCTGCCTCGGTGGTCCCTCCCAGGGTGACGTCCGTTCGCTCAGTCCCCAGCCAGGGTGGCAGGACCGAGGTTTCACCGAGGAACTGCATTTCAAAAATATTTTTTTTTAACTGTCGTACAGGAAGCGACATGGCTGAAACAGCCTCTGACATTCGAGGGTCCATTTGCACAGGGGCGTCCTAGTGAATTCCGCCTTCATTCTGATATTTGTTCAGCCAACAGAAGCATCCTTTTCTAATGTCTTCCATTGCTACCCACCCCAGAAACAAAAGAAATATTATTTGTAGCTTGCTATCTGTATTTGAATTTTTAGCAATTTTATATTTAGATATCTTTGAAAAATATAAATGACTAATTTGGTCATTAAATCTTGTGACATATTCAATATTAAAATAAAAGTCATAAACACCTTCTTCTGCGTATTGCTTTGAATTCTTGAAGTCTCGAGCACATGTTGGTAAAGAACGGTGACCACCATGGATCACGCTGGGTGGTGACGTTTGCTGACAGTTGATGTACCAAGCGGCTCTGAAACGCTCCATGGGTCTCCTTTAATCCTGAGCAAGACAGGATGATCCTCTTCACTCAAGGCTGACATTGAAATCATCACCTCCTTCCATTACAGAAGCAACACCATTCTAGTATCATGGAATACAGCTCCGTACAGTTGGCACAGCACACACTTGAAGGAGTAATTTAAGAGAAACACAAACCACTGCCCAGGTCCACCGAGACTGGTAAAACTCAGTTTTTCCTCTGCTGCTCTCACAGCCCACACCTGGATTTTAAAGTAATTCTGTGAGCATCTCTTACCTGTCTCCCAGGCTTTACCAAGCAGCTTGGCACACCCGGGTTACACTCAAGTGACCCAACAGGCCCTGCCCCCGCCTTCCAGCGTGTCCCCTGACCTGGCCCCAGGTGCCCCTCACTAACCTGATGGTGACTCGGGACGGGGCCTTTACCGAGTCTGGATGGCTGACAGGCCCAAGCAGTGGTCCCTGGAGCCCCGGCCTCCACGGGTTACTGAGCGGCCCCCATCGTCAGGCAGGCTGTGTGCCGGCCCCTTGTGAATATGCACAGGCCCAGGCGACTGCAGCCAGCCTCAGGCAGGTTCTGTCACCACCACTATTCCAGGGATGAGGACTCGGGGCTCGGAAGGGTCTCGCCTTCCATCCAGGACACAAAAGCGGATGAACGGGAGCTGTGCCCTGAGACTCCGGGCCTGCCCTCCACGGCCACGGGCTGCAGATCTGCTGGGCGCTGCCTCCTAGGGCCTCAGTTTCCTCATCTGTTAGTGCAGGTGCTGGAGTAGGTGGTCCCTGCAGACCCTTCTAGAGAATGTCTTGAATGTCTCAGAATCACAGTGAGCCCAGACTTCCTTCCAGAGGTTTCTGTCCTGCACAACCTGCAGGAGCTGCACTGTGTCTGGACAAGAATCCTAAGAGCTGAGGCTCACTGAGCGCGCTCCATCCAGCCCCTCCCTGGAGCAGCAAGTGGACGGTCCCTCCCAGGCTGTGGTCCTCGGCCTGCAGACAGCACGCTGCCCTCAGGTCAGCACTTGCCCTCGGTGGCCTCTTCGGTCTCCCCTCCCCAGGACTCCTCAGCACCCCACGCCGGGCCTCTCTCCCCACCTGGAGCAGCGGCTCCTCCTGACCCCTCTCCTCCCTGGTCCCCGGGACCAGTGTCCCCGCTGCCTTGGGAGGCCCCTCAGCTAGGTGGAGACCACGCTGATACCCCTCCGAGTCTTCTCTCCATGGGTTAAAAAACTGGAAGGGGCTTCCCTCCGCTGTCACGTCCCTCGAACCTGCCAGCTGCCCCCTGGGGTCCCCAGTTCCCCAGCTGAAGGACTGGGAGACCTCAGGATAGAAGGGAGCAGAGACCTGACCTGGTCATCATGACGCTCGCAGCCCGGTGAGGCCAAGGGATGGCGGGTGAACCCCCAGGCTGCCCCGCAGTGAGCACCGTGCGAGCCGCGTGGGGAGCAGCCTGGGCCTGGCAGGTGCTAGTGGAGAGAAGAGCAGTGGGATCCACAGGGGGCTGGGGACCTGGGGACATGAGATGTGGGGGGCAGCAGACAGCGCCAGGCCAGGCCATCTCGTCAGGCCCCTTGGCAGCCCTGCTGAGCGGGACAGGGTTGGCTTCTTGAGCCGCTGCAGCTCCCAGGGGAGAAGGAAGCCCCTGCTTCCCAGTGTCCCCGGGAGGAGACGCGGTGGCTTCACCACCCGGCCCAGCGTCAGCAGCGTCTGAGCTTCCTCAACAGCGAGGATGGCGCCACCATGGGGGCCAGAGAAGGGGCCCTGAGACGGGAGAGGAGGCAAGGCGGGGAGGAGGGTCAGTGCCTCTGCCCCCCCCCCCCGCCCCCGGTCTGCTCCCTTTGCCCACATTGGCGCCCCGAGGGACCACCGCGGCCTCCTGGCAGCCCTGGCAGGACCGTCCCAGCTCCTGGCACGGCTCCCACCACCTCCTCTGGTGCTTCCTAGGCTGTGCGCCTCCTTCCAGGAGAAGCCGCAGGAAAGGAAGGAGAAAGCAGGGGCTTCCTGGCTCGGGGTCAGGGGGCAGAGCCGGGGTCAGAGGGCTCAGGGGGCAGAGCCGGGGGCAGATCCAGCCCCCACACCCGGGCCCGTGAGCTGAGCCTCCTCACTGGGCACAAGCAGCACACTCACCCCAGAGCCTTGCAGGGACCACGGGCCGGGTGTGGGCTGGGTCACAGGCTCCACAGCCTGGCCCCAAACCCGGCCCAAATCCCAGTCCTGTACCCCGCAGCCTCGCTCCTCCAGGTACGAGGCTGGGTCCTCTGTGCCCCGTCTGTATGGTGGGGTGAGACGCCCACTTGCAGCGCTGGAAGCAAGACAGTGAGATGGCACGTGCCCAGCGCATGGTGCGTGAACCCCTGATAAGTGGCCACACGATGTCGGCGTCCGTCATCTCACTTAGTCCAATTGCCCAGATGCCACGTTCTCCTCCAGCAGTGCCCTCCCTGAGAGGGGACCTGGCCAGGCCCGAGCTGTCCCCTCCTGGAGTTCCAGAGTCCAAAGAAGCTGCCATGACAAGTGCCAAGACCAGCTTCCTTGGTGTCTGGAAGGGGGCCACGCAGGAGCCGGGCTTTAGCCCTCTGCCCTGGGGACAGACAGCTGGATCTGGGGGCCCTGCTCTGCAGGCCTGCACCCTGCCCAAGTCCCAGAGCCAGCCTTGGGGGCCCTGCCCTCCTGTCCTTCCTTGCCAACTGATTCCGTGACATGAACGCTCACTGAGCGCCCTCCTATGAAAGCAGCCCCTGGGGTCAGGCAGACAGCACTCAGATTTCAGTTGTCTCCTGGTCAGTGTGTCCTCGGATGAGCTGCTTTACTTCTTTGAGCCTCAGTCTTCTCTTCTGTAAAATGGGACAATAAAGCCTTCTTCAAAGGAGTCTTGTGAGGACTGGATGAGTTTACTAGGCCAGACGGGCTGGGCTACAGTGACACCAACAGCCCAAAGGCCCCAGTGGCTTTAACACAGCAAAGGCTTATTTCTCGTCAAACAGAGTATGGTCCCGCCATCCTTGGTCTTCCACTGAAGCCTGGGCAGGGGACAGAAGGGCTAGAGAAGGGCAGCAACAATGAGATGCTATGGGTCAAAAACAACCCTTCCCACCTTCGCTCACATTTCATTGAACAGAATCAGCCACCTGGGGCTGCCTCCTTCAAGGGGACAGAGGGATGTGACCACCCAAGGATGGGGAGTCACAAGTGCTTATAAGCAATTGCAATGTCTGCCACCAAAGATGCCCATTCACAGGCCTCCCCCCAAGATTGCACCTCATCTGCAGTGAAATATTTTCCCTTTAAACTGATCCAGGCTAACACTGTTCTCTACCTTAAAGTGTTAGTTGCTCAGTCGTGTCCAACTCTTTGAGATCCCATGGACTGTAGTGTGCCAGGCTCCTCTATCCTGGGATTTCTCAGGCAAGAATACTGGAGTGGCCATACCCTTCTCCAAGGGATCTTCCCAATCCAGGGATCAATCCCAGGTTTCCCGCATTGCAGGCAGATTCTTGACTGCCTGAGCCACCAAGGAAGCCTTCTCCATCTTAAAGTGAAGGTTGCTCAGCCATGTCCGACTCTTTGTGACCCCATGGACTAAACAGTCCATAGAATTCTCCAGGCCAGAATACTGGAGTGGGTAGCCTTTCCCTTCTTCAGGGGATCTTCCCAACCCAGGAATTGAACATGGGTCTCCCGCATTGCAGATGGATTCTAGGGAAGCCCTAATAAAGCCAGGGAAGTTTCTCTACCTTAAACCTCATCCTGAACAAGAATGGCTGTGGAGTCATGGATTCGATGTGCAGCATGTATGCATGTTGGTGTACATTACAATAAAAACATAACTGGGACTCCCCTGGTGGTCCAGTGGCTAAGACTCCAGGCTCCCAGTGCAGGGGGCCCAGGTTCAATCCCTGGTCAGGAAACTAGATCCCACATGCTACAACTACAGATCCTGTGTGCTTCAACTAGGACCCAACACCACCAAATAAATAACTAAATAATCCATATACACATAACTGTTCAAACTGAAAAATCTCCCCGTACCTACCCCTGAAATCACATGTGGGACCACAGTCACGCCTCCCACGCTGATGAACATAAGCTAATTTCACACTTTGTCAGTGCCCGCCCCCTGCCTCTTATGAGGCTCTCGACCAAGGTTAGCTGCTATTTTATTCACCATTTCCGGGGTCTAGCCTCAGGCCCACCGAATCCCCATTTTCTAGATGAGGAAACTGAGGCAAAGAGAAGCCTCAGCTGAGGCCATGCAGTTGGAAAGTGATGGAGAGGTTTCCCCACCTCCCACCGACCCCGCATGCTGTCCCCAGCCCTGTTGGGCTTCCATCTGACGCGGCCCAAGTACCCTGGATCCTGAAGTTTCCCCGAGGCCTCATGGAGAGGCCCCTGCTCTCTGGAAAGGCAGGCAGGAGATGCAAAGGGTTAAGCCTGTCACATTGTGTTCCCACCAAACACCTCTGCTTAAACGCAGAATCCCAACAGGGTGGTGTTTGCTGTAAAAGCCCTAAGAGTGATTTGTGAAGTCTCGAAGGCCCGTAATCTCGTCAGCGTAATGGGATTATATTTCAAATCACCACGGCCTGTTCATTACCCATTTAAACTCCTCTGACAGAGGAAAACTTACATAAAACGCACACGGCAGCCCTTGCCGACTTCCCCACTCTCCTTCCTGATTAGACAAACAGATGCTGAGGTCTGGAATGAAAAAATAATGTGCCCATTTATTCATTTTTCTGACAAGTCACAATAGATTTTTAACTGCCAATGAGTGACCTCCCGGAGGGGTGGCAGCTGGGAGGTGGCCGCCGGGCAGCAAGTGGTCATTTCCTGGCCTGGCTGGCAATGTCTCTCGGGATCACAGCTCAGCCAGGCTGAGCCCCATTCCTCGCCCTGTCCCAGTTGGGGTGGGGGACTGCCTGCTGGGCCGCTCAGCTGTCACCACCCAGAAGGGGCTGGGGAGCTCCTGAGGGCAACCAGGACCCAGCCATGGCCTGAAGTCACAGAGCCCAGGCAGGAATCCCAGCCCTGCCTTGATCAGCAGGGTGACTGAGGATACGTGTCATCTCCTGGAACCTCAGTGTTCCTGTCAATAAAATGGAGACAGCAAAACAGCTCATCTCGGAGGTGTGGGCTCTGGGTGCGTGGCTTCCCAGGGACGACATCCAGCTGGCACCGCCGGCTCTGCCTGGCCTGCCTCCACCGTGACCCCTGGCAGATGGGGCTTTGCTGTCACTTGCGGAGTCTGTGTCACTCTGCTCTGAGATGGTGCCTGGAGCAGAGGTGGGCGGGCGGAGGGGCAGCTGAGTCAGGGACCCACCTCTGTCTGCCCCCCTCCTCATTCAGAAGCTGGACGCTGTCTCTGAAGACTGGTGGCCGGGCGGCCACCAGCGAGATGGGACCCTATGGCAGTGAACGGAAAACGTCTCCCTTCCATCTGTCGTTCAAGGCCTCCCGCCCTCTCCCAGGACACTGTGGGCTCAGCCTCAGCTCGATGACCCTCAAGTCACCTGGTGTCTGGTCACTGGTGCCTGCCTCTCACCCTCCCCCAGCTCCTGTCTCCGATGCCCTGACCCCGCAGACCGGTGGGGAGGGCACCAGCGTGGCTAAACAATGTGCCCTTGAGACCCGGGTTCAATCCTGGAGCCTCACACACTTGAACTGTTAAAGGCACAGTCACATCTCCCAGCCCTCTTTTCCTGGCCCTCCAAAGACTCTTTCTGGAAAAAACTCAGTCACAGACTTCCTGAAGGCAAACCCCAGTACTAGGGGATAGGGTAGGCCTGAGTTATCTTTGGGTCCAGCCCAGGGCCTGGCCTGGAGGTGGTAGCAGCAAGCACTCGCTACGTGAACTGACCCTTTCAGCCCACAAACATCTGAGCCCAGGGCCTGGGCAGGGCCTGACCCTCAGGCTGCAGCAGAGACATAGGGGCTGACTCCTCCAAGCCCCCTCGCCTGGCAAGGAGGGTGCACTTTATCTGAGAGGCCTTGGACAGATGAGAGCCAGCAGCTGTAGTGGGAGTGGATTGCAGGCCAGGGCTGGGACCCAGGGAAGCCCTGCTCCACCCACTGGGAGCCACTGAGGGAGGGGGTGGCCAGGTGGGTGAGGGCCAGCCTCAAGACTGAGCTAAGAATCTGCAGAAGAAGGAATGAAAATCTGTTTTCTTGCTGTGTAAACTTGGACTCATGATTCAACCTCTCTGAGCCATCTTCTCATCTGCACAACTGGGACAAAATCTCATCTTCAGGGTCACTGACTTGGTGCACCATAGGGGATGAGTAACAAGTAGCCAGTTGTCAACGGTCAGAGTTGGACCATTAAGAAAGTTGAAAGATGAACTGATGCTTTCGAACTGTGGCACTGGGGAGTCCTTTGGACAGCAAGGCAATCAAACCAGTCAATCTTAAAGGAAATCAACCCTGAATATTTATTGGAAGGACTGATGCTGAAGCTCCAATACTGTGGCCACCTGATGCGAAGAGCCAGCTCATTGGAAAAGACCCTGATACTGGGAAAGATTGAGGGCAGGAGGAGAAGGTGGCGACAGAGGATGAGATGGTTCGATGGCATCACCGACTCAATGGACATGAGTTTGAACAATCTCTGGGAGATAGTGAAGGACAGGGAAGCCTGATGTGCTGCAGTCCATGATCTGCAAACACAGAGAGTCAAACACAACCTTCCAACTATACGACAACAGCAACAAGTAGCCATGGAGATGGTGCCAAGTCACGTACTGGGAACATGTGTGCCAAGGCCTCCGCCTGCCAGTAGGCCTCAGGGGGCATCTCCAGAACCCCAGGGAAGTCCCTTGACCCATCCAGCTGGGGGCCTAGGCCCCCTCCCAGGGCCCTACCACAAGCCCTCTCCCCTCACCGGCACTGCCTGCCTTGCTGAGTAGCCCCGGGCAGGGTTCATATCTTCATGCATTAACTCTATGAATACGTAAGAAATACTGTGAGGCTAATTCTTTTTAAAATGATAAAATTTGTCTATATTATAGCATTCCAGCCCCCAGCTTCCTGAAAGCTAAAAATATTTTAATGTCATATTCCCATGTAAATTTCAGTTTAGAATTTAATACCCTTTTAACATACATTAAATTTTTAGCATTCTTCAAGCCCTTGGTTCTTCTAAGGGCTTAGCTGCTGTGCGTTAGAGGAAAGGGCTGGGGAAGGCTGTAAATTAGGAGAGAAAGTTCTAGAATTAGGTTACCCCCAAACCTCTGTGCCCATCCCCATTGTGGGAGTTATTCCTCTGGGCTGAGGAGTATCTGAGTCAAACCCTGGAGTCCTGGGAGGTGTCAGAAGTCTCAGTTTCCTTGCTGGTGTGGCTGTGATTTTATCAAATAAACACAGGGGTGGCTTTATGGGAGGACTCCTCATAACAGCCCAGGTCAGGGTGCCAGATGGCCTGGAGCCGGCCACAGTCAGAAGCCTGAGCTCTGCAGTCCAGTTGCCCAGCTCAGACCCGACTTCCGCCACTTGCCTGCAGGTGACCTGGACGTGTTCTCTGTGCCTGTTTTCTGGCCCCAAGATGGGGCCATGTCGGAGTCAGTGCACAGACTATGTTATGAAAGGGGAGGTTATCAGCTTTGCAGAGGTGACCGCCAGGATGCACTGGCTGGCCTGGCTAAGGGCTCCAGGGTGATGACGTATGGGAGCCAGAGCAGATCATTTTAACTGATCTGTATCCCCACTCCAGCTCCTAGACTAAGACCTCATCCCCCAGCCATGGAGATGCCCAAGGGTGTCTCTGCAAAGACCCGTGATTGGCCCATGGGCTGTAGCTTCCCACTAGTCCCACCAGTTCCCTCTTGGAGCAAAGCCAAGGACAGCCAGGGGAGGCTCTGAAAATGAGAGGGAGGAGTGTTCATGGCAGTCTGGGTGGAAAGCAGGGTGGGGACGTCATGCCTCCCTGGGCTCAAGGGCTGAGGTCTGCCTGGGGCACCCAGCCCACCAGCCTTGAACTCTGGGGTCTCGGGCTGCTCTGGCCTGCCCACACCCCCTGCCATGGGTCACCACGCCAGGCTCCTGAGTGAATCCCTCCATGTCTCTGAGCACCCATCTGTGAAATGGGGTCAGAAATAACAAAGCCTTCCTGGTGAGAAGACCCAGCACAGTAGGAGTCATCACCCACAACTCGATGTGTGGTGAAAGGCTCGCCTGGCCATCCGTCCAAGCAATCATTAACCAGAATGAGAAATTTACAGTATGAAGACCTGAAATCCAGTGAGATGATGGCTCTGCTTTCTAATCACTTTCAGGGGATGATATAATGCATTGATCGAAGGAGATGAACCACACTTTGGGCTCCGACTGCAATGAAAGCAGTAGGCTTGTTAACCTAGATTTACAAAGTGCATCTCCAACCTGGTGAGAAGGAAGGCCTGGCGGGAGGAAGATGCTGCCAGTGTGTGATACTGGGAGGACCCGGGGTCCAGGTAGGGATCCCCCTTGAGCCTGCCCCAGAAGAGGCCCAAGGGATCCCTCTCCAAGCAGCCACCAATGAGTTGGCTTCCTGGTGCGGAGTGAGTTCCCCGACTCTGAGGAAGGTAAGTGCTCGACCTTCAGTCAGGAAGTGTCCGCCAGTGACTACCTTGTGCCAAGCCCAGCTCCGGCCAGAAGGTACAGAAATGAGCTGACCCAGAGCCTCCCTTTGGGAACTTGTGGACAGCAGGGCCAAGAGAGTCCCTGGAGCGTGGGTGACCAGAAGTGGAACAAGAGTGGAGGCAGACACCTCCTTCCCCTCATAGAGCCCTTTGCAGCTGGGGGCTGGGAACACTCCTGGATCCGGTGGATCCAACTGGAAGATGGCAAGCTGGTGGACGCCGGGGGAGGTCAGATTCTGAGGTAAGAAACCCCAAGAGGAAGAAATCAAGCAAGTGGAAGGAGAGCAGCCAGAGAGTCCAACCCCATCCGTGTGGATCAGCGTGATTGAGAAAGGGCTCCTCGGCTCCCTGTGGGCTTAGGAGTCCTCGCTGCTGGGGCACCTTGAGGCCCGGGGACTCAGTGTGCACAAAGACCTCTGCCAAATGGCCGTGTTGATCATTACCCAATAAATCCTCCCTGTACTGTGGAAGGTAGGGCTCCTGAGGGCTTCTGCCCAGATCACTGTTCTCTCCCATCCGTGTTAGGAAAGGAAGCCTTTGTCTCTGGGGAGGGTCTAATCTGTGCCCCTCCCTAGGATGCTGTGAGGGGCTCTTGGGAACAGGACCGACGTCCTAGGCTCTCACAGAGCAGTGCTAAGATGACACTCGCCTCCCATAAGACCAGCCTTTCATCAGCGTGCGTGTCAGCAGCAGACAGACCTTCGGCCAATGCCTGCGTCACCCTGATCACCCGCAACTCTGCTGTCCCATGTCTGGACCTCACTCTCTGCCCCAAGAAGGGCATCCTCCAGGTCAGCTCCAGACTGTTCCAGGCTTTGGAACCTCAGAAGGAGGGACTTCTTATCCCCATGCATATACACAGGACAGGACAGGGGTCTGGTTGGCCTGACGGCAGCCACATTTTTATCCTTTGGCCAATCCCTGTGGCCGGGGGCGGGCCGCTGTGAATGGCAGCGCTCCCAGGACACGGGGATCGAGGCTGGACCCCAGTCACCAGAGCAGAGGAAGTGGGGCAGGTAGAGTCCATGGATCTCTTTAGCAGTTGCCGTGTACCAACCACTGTGCTAAATACCTACTCAAACAGTATTCTCAAAATTCCCCTGAAGCAGAAGCTCGTGGCATCCTTCCACATTAACAAGACCTAAAGGCTAAAGAGGCTTTGCCCCGTGAGGAGGACCCACTTCTGACTCCAACCCCAGTGCTCCCCCTCGTGGGCCACCTCCTCCACATGGGCACGAGGGAGGCGAGGCTTCCCTCCAACCACAGCGTCTCTGGGGAATGGTGGGCTGTGTGAGGGTGTGTGTGTGTGGTGTGAGTGTGTGTGCAGTGCACGTGGTGTGTAAGGCGTGTGGGTGTGGTGCGAGTGAGTGTGGTGTGTGTAACATATGGTGTATGGTGTGTGTGGTGTGAGTGTCTGATGTGAGTGTGTGGGGTGAGTGTGGTGTGAGTGTGTGTGGTGTGTATAACAGGCAGTGAATCATGTGAGTGTGTGTGTGGTGTGGTATGACTGTGTAGTGTGTGTGGTGTTTGTGTATGGCGTGTGTGGCACGAGTTTCTGGTATGTGTGTGTGATATGAGTGTGTGTGGTGTACAAGGTGTGTGTGGTATGTGTGGTGTGTACGTGTGTGAGCCGCCTGCCCCTGCCCATCCCTGCTCCCCCCGGGTAGGGCACGCGTCCTCACACACCTGTGCTCGGGGCACAGCGAGCCTGGCGGCGTCTGCTCTCGAAGGAGGCCGTGAGGGTCTCTAAGCAGCCCCTTCCCTACCGCCGAACAGCTGGCCACCATCTTGGCACACATTCGCCTGTCACATCTGATTTGCAAAGTCGTGTCTGTAACAGACCCACAGGAGCGTCCAGTTGGGGCTTTTTCAGGTCAAGGAATATTTTACAGAGTCTCTAGTTCTTCAGAGGAAAAAAAAAGTGTGAACAGCCCTCCTTCTCCATTGCCAGATTGACACTCTTAGAGGTGGAATGGTCCTCCCAGCCACCCTGGGCTAAAGCCTTGAGAATCACCTGAGGTTCTGGCATGATCCCATTTTACAGATGAGGAAATCGAGGCTCAGAGGAGTCCTGTCATTTCCCCAAGGTCACATAGTGACTAAGAGCAGAGCCAGGATTTGAACAGGGCCCCTTTGGCCCCTCAAGCCACAGCTCATCGCCATCATGTCCACAGCCTCCCTGCAGATTCCTGAGCTGAGCTGTCCTTGCTGGTGTGACTCCAGGACCTCCTCCTCCAGGAAGCTTGCCTGAGCTGTCATGGTCCTCCTTGGCCCTTCGAGCTTTTACCACTGACTACAGTCTCTGTTTTCCAGAGCATTCTGGAAGGGGCCCACCAGAGCTGAGCACTTTGATCCCTTGAAGGCATCAACTTGGCCAAGGTGCTTCCACTGCCTGGAGCAGAAGCCCAGGAGGATGCAGGCTAAGCAGGTTCTTTTCCTGCAGGAACCCCCAGAGCCCTCAATGGGTACCATGTACCATGCGCCAGGAAGGACTGACATATGCAGTGTTTCCCAAACACCATTTTTTTTTTTTTTTTTTTTTTTGCCAGAGCCACATATGGGTCACTCAGAACTTAGAGTGACCATGCTGTTTCAGGCAGCTCAAGGTAAGCAGGGTCAGGTACAGCCTGAGAGCAGACCAACTCTGCCACCTCTTAGCTGTGTGGCCTTAGGCAAGTTGCTTTACCTCTCTGAGCCTGTTACTCTCTACACTTCCACGTGGCTCATCAGGGCCACTCCATCTTCATCCAGGCAGCCATCATCACCATCATCCAGCAAAAGCCTCTTCCCAGGCCTCTCTCGCTCCCGTCTGTCTCTCATTCCCAGGTGTGATCTCTGGGCCTGGAGGACTGAGTTTGCCTTGCTCTGCACTCACAGTAACTCCAGCACCAGAGCAAGCCTGGCACAAAATAATGTTTGTTTAATGGATGGAAGAATGAGTATTCCTACATGAGTGCTTTGAATTTAATACGAGGCAGGCATGGCCCGGCACAGCAGCCCACAGCCACGCCCCTCTCTGACCCCCATCCCTATCCTTCTACAGTTCAGTCTGCTCTGAACCTTAAAGGAAGTCCAAGTCTCATTCAGCAAACATTTATTCAATTTGAATAATTATATCCTGTTGGGAGTTGGCAGATGGCAAAAGATGACTGGGAGAAACTCTTTGTCTTCTAGTATAAAAAACAGCCTCTCTCTCTCTAGAGGAGATGAGAGGCTCCAAGCCTGGGCTCTGCGCCCCCAGGCTTCATGGGCTCCTTGCCTCTACACTACACCACCGTGGCAGGATCATAGCACCTGTGCCCATTGCACTGACGAGGAGAGTAAGACTCAGAGTTCTCAGTAAGTCGCCAAGGTCATACAGCTAGGGGGAAGTGGGGCAAAAAATTTGACCAGGTTTCATCTGATCCCAACCCTGCAATCTCAACCCTTCATAGTTCTTGACTGAGAGGCATGTGACACTGTAAATAATGCCATTCTGTCCTAGGTTGCCTAGCTCTGCTTCACTCCCTATTTTTGTGTGACACTAAGCCAGTCATTTCACCTTGATGAGCCTCAGTTTCCCCATCTGTAAAATGGGGCTAATAATCCCTCCTCTACAGAGTCATGACAATTACATGAGCTAGTAGATGGGAGCAAGATGTCAGAGGTAGAGCCAACTTTGTGACTGTGTATGGTCAGAGGGGCAGAAACAGCTGGGAAGTGTTTGCCTCAAAGATGAAGCTCTTGGCTGAGCCTGAGGAATCAGTGCCAGTGCAGTGGCCAGCATATAACAGGTGATTGATAAACTTTGATGGAATGAATGACTACCTTCTGCTGGTGCTGCCAACTGTCCTGGAACATGGACAGAGGCACAGAGCTTAAACAAGGGTTCCCTTGGCTAGACACTTAGAATACAGGGGATGCAATGGAGCAGGACAGCCAAGACCCATTCTCCAGCCTAGGCCAGGACAGCCTAGACCCATCTTCCAGCTTCATGGGCTCTGCGTGGGCACATGAGCCTCGGTACACATGGCCAAGACAAGTGCCACACAATCAAGATGGCTGCCTCAACACTCAAGATGGCCACCACACCTGAAAAGATGGCTGCCACACAGCTGCCACAGCTGCCCCAAAAACCAGTGTCCACGGGGTACCAAGAGCCCCACTGTGACTGGATTCAAAACAAAAAAAGCATTAAGTGTTAAATTGTGACCAGACTCCAAATAGAGTGAGTCAAAACTCAGGCAGGGCAGCCTAAACTCTCTCAGGAATAAGAATCCAGTCAGCCCATCCCTGTGCCCCTGAGAATGCTGGGTAATTACTTTTTCCCTTTTGTCTGTTTTCTTTTCGCAGAACCACCAAGAAGCAGCCTCAAAAATCAGTTAAAGCTTCCAAAGTGCTTCTTTCCCCAGAAATCTTTTATAAAAGGTGAAAGATTTACAAGACCTGAAGAGCAAACCAAGCAGGATAATTGTTTTTGGAATGACCCCAATATTTTCACCCTGGCGACCCCGGCTGGGCATCTTGCCCCGTATTTATGGTTCCTGGTCCTCTGCACACCACCGAGTGACCTTTCTGAGCCCCCTCTGTGAGCCCCCAGTCCCTTATCGGGCCTGTAACTCACCCTGACGCTATCTCTCGGGAGGGTCTTCTGCACTTTAATTTAACTCCCCTCATCGTTATTTCCCGGACTTCAAGGTTTTCTCTTTCGAATTGCCCTTCCTGGGACAAGCATAATCTGTTTGCCATCAAGCCCAATAAATATGTTTGTGCAGGAGATGGAACCATTTGGGGAGAGTGCTCAGGCCCGGGAAGCCGCCTCCGGCTCTCAGCCCCTTCTGGGCAGCGATGGCTGGCGTGTGTGTCCTTGAGCCTTGGTCCTGGCGGGAGCCACTGCCTCAATTCTGAGGCCGAGTGGCCGGCTGTAACAAATAAAGATATAAGACACCTGGTTAAATCGGAATTTCAGATAAACAATGAATTTTTTTAGTATAAGTATGCCCCCATTCAATATATGTTTTAAAAAAATTGTTCACTGTTTATCTGAAATTCCAATTTAACTGGGCATCTGGGTTTTATCTGGTATCAGCTTCTGGGGGCCATCTCTCTCACTCCCCTGAATGTAGATGAATACACTGGAGAGTGTTTATTTACCAGTGTTGCCATAACAAAGTACCAGAGACTGGGTGGCTTAAACAAAAGAAATTGTTTTTCTCATACCTCTGGGGGCTGGAAGTGCAAGATCCAGGTAGCCAAGCAGGGCTGGTTTCTTACAGAGTCTCTCTCCTTGGCTTGCAGATGGCCCCCTTCTCCCTGAGTTCTTACACGGTCCTCCCTCTGTGAGTGTCCTAATATCCCCTGCTGAAACAGTCCTGTTGGGTCAGAGCCCACCCTAGTGACCTCACTGTAACTTAATTACCTTTTCGAAGACCCTGCCTGCAAATAGTCATGTTCTAAGGTACAAGGTTTGGGCCTTCAACACATGAATTTTGTGGGGACACATTTCAGTCCACCACGAAGGGCATTTAACTCCCTCCCACCAGAAAGCTCCAGAGTCTGGGCTTACTTCAGGGCAGCCCTGGAAGCCAAGAACCTTGCCTGTCCATCCACCGTAGGTTCTGCAGAGCCTGCAGGGCCCTGGCTCAGAGCAGGCCCAGCACGAAATCTGTCAGGGTCCTATCAGATTCACCCCCACTCTCTCCTGACCTCATCATCCTGGCAGTACTGAGGGGTGCCCCCATGACCCTGCAAGCAGGCACCATCAGTCAAGGAGTGCGGAGAAGGGATGAGGCACAGGAGCACAAAGGCAACTTGAAATTATTGAAATTATCCAGCCCTAAAGTGTTCTTGCCTGGAGATTCCTAGGGACAGGGGAGCCTGGTGGGCTGCCATCTATGGGGTCGCACAGAGTCGGACACGACTGAAGCGACTTAGCAGCAGCAGCAGCAAAGTTGTTCAAACCTGCCTACCCTGGTGTTTTGATACTGTATCACAGCCATGAAAGATATTACCTTTGGGGATAGCTTTGGGGGAACGGTATCCCAGACTCTTCATACTATTTCCCAATTTCCTGTAAGTCTATGAACAGTGAATAGTGCGACCCCATAGCCCAAGAATTGAACCAGGGTCTCCTGCGTTGCAGGCAGATTCTTTACCAGCTGAGCTATCAGGGAAGCCCCTGTAAGTCTACAATTAATGTCAAAAAATTTTTTTTTCATTTAGAAAAATTTTAAATGAGAAATGTGTTGAAGAAATCAGAGCCAAATCTATGTTTGCCTGTGTGCGAGCCAAGTCGCTTTGGTCGTGTACAATTCTTTGTGACCCTTTGGACAATAACCCTCCAGGCTTCTCTGTCCATAGGATTCTTCAGGCAAGAATACTGGAGCGGGTTGCCATGTCTTCCTCCAAGGGATCTTCCCAACCTAGGGATCAAACCCGCTTCTCTGATGTCTGCTGCACTGAGGCAGGTTCTTTACCACTAGCATCACCTGGAAAGCCAAATCTATGTTTACATGAAGTTTATTAAACCCCAGTGAGAACAGAAAACATTCTAATGATCCAGGTTGAACTATGAAAATATGATAGATACAATTTATAAACTCAAAGAACTTGAGTGGGAAAGTTAATACATAATAAGTGGGCCGTCTCTGGGGTCACACAGAGTTGGACACGACTGAAGTGACTTAGCAGCAGCAGTGTAAAAGAGGCAACACCAAAACAAAATAGGAAAAATGCATAAATATTGGCTAATTAATGGATACATAATAAAAAATAATTTAGTAAATAAGAAATAGATAATTGGATAAAGCAATCACCTCGTATCTTAATGCTGGCTGATTTTCTCTCCTAACCCCAAGACTGACAGATTTTCTTTGCCTTTATCCAGTCATGTCTCTCTTTGATGTGAAGGTTTATTTTTACTTATTTTTAGAATAGCCCATTAGCTTCTAATATTTCTAAATATTATTAAATTAGTGTCGGCTTCTGTACTAGATAATCCACATGAAATAAAAAAACAAGTGGAAAAAAGAATGGAACTACGCCTTAGAGAAAATGGTACAAGAGCAGGAAAGTTTAATCAGGCAGTGTGATGAGACAAAGGCTTACCCCAGGAGGAGCGGCTGCCACACAGGAGGGCCTGTCTGTCTGTCTCCTCACCCTCTTATTCTCAGAGCCTGGCACAGAGAAGGCACGCAGTAAATATTTGTGGAGTGACTGACTGACTGAGTGACGTCTTGGTTGGTCGTCTGCTCATGGCTTCCCTGGCTGATGAGCCCCCACAAGCTGGGCCCCTGAGGCCTGGTCTCCAGAAGCAAAGTACAGCCGTTCCACTCCCACCAAGGCCCTGCCTGTGTCCTGCAGCCAGGGGCAGCCACCCCAGTCCCTTCCCCAGTGCCCTGGCACCTGAGCAACCACCTCTCTGGGTACCTGGCTGCAGCAAAGGGAGGGTGCCCAGGGCAGAGAGCCAGCCCGTGCCTGCCCAGGAGGCCCGGCCCAGCTGTTTGGGGAGGCCACGGGCCTGTAAAGACACAGTGCTTCCGCGAGGTTCTCCTGATACAATGAAAGATTATCAGCTAAATAAAACAAGGAGTGACTGGGGCCACTATGCCCTGTTGGATTGAAATCGTGTGAGCAAAGTGGTTTTCTCTGAGAGATTTATTTCCTGCACTGGCTTCAGGCAGCCAGCCCAGCCGGAAAGAACAGGGTTGGTCTCCCTCCATTGGGGTTGGTGGGGAGGACACGCGTTTTTATTTAATCTTCCAATGAGCTGGAACAGTGAAGACAGCGTGAATGGACATTAATTCTGAAACAAATTATTAAAGTGCGATCTGGGATTCCGGGAAAGCCATCTACCCCCTGCCTGTCTGCCATTTCCCCTTACCCAGGCCATAAAATCCCTCCCCTCCACTCAAACCCCAACACAGGGTTTCCCATCCAGAGAAGACAGGCCTGGAAGTGACCTGAGCCCAGGGCCAGTGGAGTATCGGCCTGGCGGGATGGCCTCTGCCCTCCAGCTGACACCATCTTCCTGCTGGGCCTTGGCCCCCCAGAGGGACTCCCTACATTTTGTTCCCTCATTACCTGTATCTGTGATCAAGGATGCCCCAGGCAGAGATAGCCACCACCTCCTTCTCATGGGCTCAACCTTCATCGGCCTCCACCAGCTCTGGCCCCCTTCCTCACACCCAGCCCAGCCCAGGCCAGCAAGGACCTCACTACCATCCTAAACTGTCTGGCATTCCACACTCCACTGCTGGGCACTGCCCGGGCCCTGCTCATCTGAGAGGAAAGTGATCTGGAATTCAAGGAGGGAGCCAGAAAGCATGAGCTGGGCGATCTAAGGCCTCTGGGTGGGTCATGGACACAGAAAATGTCAAGCCCAGCATCCCCTGGTGGCCAGTCTGGGAAAAGGGAGGCAGCCAGTACTGAGTAACCTCTGTGGAGAGGGTACACCAGGCCCAGGGTGGTAGACCAAGGGGCATCTCAAGTCAGTTGAGTGCTGGAGGAGTTCAGAGGGGCTTCCAGAGACAAGACCCCTGACCTGGGCATGGAAGGAGGAGGAGGGGTACAGCACCCAGACCCAGAGGAAGCAAAACATCAGAAGGTCTGGAGGTAGAAAGAACATCTACTGCTGCATTCAAGACCTATTACAGTAATGATAATCACGATGGTTAAAATGCACGGAGCACTTCCTGTCTGCTGTGTCACATGCTTTACACGTGTTCTCAGATTCTAATCTTCCCAACAACCCTACAAGGATGCTATTGTTGTTTAGTCACTAAGTCTTCCCTGGTGGCTCAGTGGTAAAGAATCTGCCTGCCAAGCAGGAGAGGCAGGTTTCACCTGTGGGTCAGGAAGATCTCCGGGAGAAGGAAATGGCAACCAGTATTCTTGCCTGGGAAATCCCATGGACAGAGAAGCCTGGTGGGCTACAGTCCATGGGGTTGCAAAAGAGTCAGATATGACTTACTGACAAACAACAGGGAGGTAGGAACTACCAATATTCCCATTTTACAGATGAGGAGACTGAGGCTCAGAGAGGCCAGCTGCCCAAAATAGTATGTGGGAGAATTTGAACCTAGGTCTCTCTGACTCCAGAGACAAGGCCCTACCACACCCTGCCTCCCCTGGACCCCATGCAGGCTCCCCCCACTGGTCTATGTTGGGGTGGGCAGGGCAGCATGCATATCAGCAGGCTTTGAAGCCATGTCTGCACCAGCAAGTCAGAGCATGGTCAAACCCACTTGGCCTGGTCTTCCCTCTTTCCTTCATCCCTTCCTGACTCTAACAACAGAGCCTGTGTCCGTGGGTGACAGGGGTTGGGTGGGAGTGAGAGATCCCGGCCAGGTAAGTTCTCCTGCCTGAACCCATCACAGCCATGTGCATAGACATACCTGCCCAAGACTCACCTTTTTTAATGATCACAAACACATTTTATCATTATTACTATTTTAGTTTTAATATATTTTTCAATTTTTTGGCCACAAGCAGCATACAGGATCTTAGTGCCCCAATCAAGGCTCAAACCCATGCCCCCTGCAGTGGAAGCTGCAGTGGAAGCCTCCAAGGAAGTCCCAGTAATCAGAAATCTCTTGAGGCCCACATAGCCACGTATCTGGGCTCCTGATTCCCAGAGCCTTGCATGGATCAGGGCTGAAGGTTCAGAGGGCTCCTTCAGGCCAGGCTGGGGGCCCCACCTTCTGTTCCTCCCAGCAGCAACGCCTCCATCCACTCAGCTGTACAAAGCTGGAAGGGCCTTCCCACCTCCCGTCCATCACCCCATAACCAATCCATCAGCAAGTGTCTGCGTTATGCTGTGCTTATTTGCTTGGTCGTGTCCGACTCTTTGCGACCCCATGGACTGTAGCCTGCCAGGCTCCTCTGTCCGTGGGATTCTCCAGGCAAGAATACTGGAGTGGATTGCCATGCCCTACTCCAGGGGATCTTCAACACCCCAACACAAAGCACACGCCCAGTCGGTCCACTTCTCCCTGCTCCACCACCTCCTCCCTGGGCCCAGCACCCCATCTCCCACCCTTCCATGACTCCCAACCACACCCTCCTCAGCAACATCTGATGGGTGTCAGCGATGGGATCGCAGACAGAAACGTTATGTGTGTGGAAAATAGATCATTCTCTTGTTCTCTGATGATGGGAAAAGGAGTACATTTTCTATCAGCCTAGACAACAAAAACGATGGAAACCAAGCATTCAGTAAGGATTTAGTTAACAATGACCCTTTAATCATGTCACCTCTCTCCAGCTAATGTCCTGCACACCCCTCTGCCCAAGCTGGTTTGCTCAGGTCAAATTTGCTCACTCAAGACTTAAATGTCTTCCTCCCTTTATCCAGGATGGGATGGGGAGTCTTTCTTGATCACTGCAATTATTTTGAAAATGCTGTCTCTTTATCCTCTGGGTCCCTCTCGGGGATATCTCAGCCCCCAGGGACCAGGTGCTCCATCCTCCCTTCCCCATCGGGTCAGAGCTTCTGGGAGGGGTAGCTGGACCCACAAGCAGCCCCCATGGGTGATGACAGCCCCGCCCCAAAGATTCCAGTCCTTCCACACTTATGGGAACAAAGCCTTGAGGGATGAGGGAAGAGGGGCAGCTAGTCTGGAGGGGAGACTTGGCAAGCCAGAGATTCCTGGAGGGCTGGGTTAAGAGGCTGGGATGACTTCCTTGCACAGACACTGATAATAATAATAATAGAAGCCTGCCATACACGGGTCTGGTCCTTTCCGGTGCTGGGCCCTGTGCTAACACTCTGCGTGCCCACACCTCCCCGCTGAGGTGGATAATTGTGTTATTTTCCTGTAGACTGGGAAGCTGAGATGCAGAGAGGGTGGGCACACAGCTAGCAGAGTCCTGATTCAAATCCCAAAGCCTGGCCCCTCACCACTGTGCTCCAGGCCTGGCGCTCAGCAGTTGGGAGAAGCCAGCACATAAGGATGGGGAGGAGGCCAGTGAGAGGGAAGTGGAGGGGCAGGCTGGGCCCTGAAGGTGGGCCCGGGACCAAGTCAGGACTCGGTCCAAGAGCAACAGGAATTCACGTTTGGGCTTTAAACCGGAGAGGTTCATGGTCCTGTTTGGGTTTGGGTTTAAAGGCTGCTTGACTGTCCTGTGTCAAGTGGATAAGAGAGAAAGAGACTGAGGCTGTGGGGGCAGGAAGGGGAGGGGAGAGAGAGGAGTGAGAGAGAGAAGGGGGAGGAGGGAGAAATGAACAGATCTCACGGATGCCACCACTGTAGTCACTGGAGGAGCTGGTGACCCGAGCTGGCAGGGGCTCTGGGTGTCTAAGGCTCAGAGCCCCCCTGCAGCTACTGCAGCACCCCACTTTACCCCCACCCCCCCACCACCAGTGTCCCCAGTCCAGCCCAGCAACTATACAGCCTCCTCCTTCTTTCCTGCTGGATCCTCCAAGGGTCCTTGTCCCCCCTGACTCCAGGGAAACTGTCCAGAGTCCCTCAGGGAGAAGCTGCAGAGATGGGGACCCTGAGGTCTGTCTGACTCCCGACCTCAGCTCTTGCACCTGCTCCGTGTGGCTGCTGCCAAGAATGAAGCAACCTGCACACAAAGCAGCCGCTCTTGTATTTCTGAACTGCTCAGGACTTGCCCAATAGCAGCAATAGTGAAAATGCAAGCCTTCTAAAGTCAGTAACAGGTTCAAAAGCCAAGGCAAGAATAAGTGGTGACAATTCCTACAGCCTGTCCTGCGGGAAAGCCTCCGGCCAGGAGTGGGGTCCTGCGCCCGTATATGAACCAGTCACAGTGCCAGGACGGGGAACCGTGATGTGCTGGGCCTGGAGGGCACCTTCTTCCTTGTGGTGGGTGCTGGGTTTGCCACCACTGGGAAGGGGGAAATAGTGTGGGACCTCAAAATCAAGTTACTGCAAAGCCTGTTTCACGAACATCTCAGAGAGGTTAAGCAACCCGTCAAATCACCCAGCTTCCCCTTCCATTGCTCTGAACCTGTGTTCTGAATCCCCACCTGCAGGGGCGGGGCAGGTTTTGGAGTAGGGACAGGGCACATTGGTGGCCCCTGTGAGAGAAAATCCAGATTTCCTTTTTTCTGGCTCTAAGGTCCTGCGAGGCGACCCCACTTCGCGTTTCCCCCTCTGACCACATCCCTCCTACATGCGCTGCCAACCTTAAGTCCTACCGGCTCCGCTGGACTGCAATGACCTGGCGGGGGCGGGGCCTCAGTCCTCTCTAAATCTCCTCTCCCTTCCCTCACCTTTCCCAGGGCAGAGCCTGGCTCAGGACAAGTGCTTCTGAAAGGTTCTGTGTGGATTCTCAAACGTTCTGTGTGAATGAGCTGGAAAGGACCTATAGATAGTCCCTGGGCTCAAAACCTCCAGACACACAGCTCACCACCTCCAAGGCCCCCTGCTGTTGCTGGTTTCAATTCCACTTCCTCCCAAATCAAGTCTCCCTGTCAAGTCTCCAAGTCAAGACTCCCTGGCAAGTCAATTCCACTCCCTCCCAAGGCTCAGGTCCCCACCAGGGCATGCCGGGGGTGAGCCTTCTCCCTGGGACCTGGAGTGATCGAATCCCTAGAGATTAAGAGCTTTCTCCGCCCAAGATTTATGGGTCAAGAGGATACCGGAACACACACACATACACAGCTCCATTTCTTCCAGGAGGAGAGGAAACTCCCATTCAGGTCTTCTCTTTGGGGAAGGAGGCCAGGGAACCTGGAGGTGGGAAGGGGAAAGGGAGGAAGAGATCTCCTCCTTCATCTGCCTGCCCTTGTGACCGTCTCCCAGGCCTGCAGATTCCGGCCTGGGACCCCCACCCCTGCTCACCCCCTCCCGGCCTGTGGGGAGGAGGGGCGCCAACAAAGGAAGGGTCCCCAGCCCGCCAGGACCCGGCGCACCCAGCCCGCCACAGCAGGTCTCCCCAAGGACACACACGCTGGACGCGTTCCCGCCCGCGGCCGCTGTCACACGCGGTGGATCCGCAAGGGCTCACACACACACACCCCGGACCCCGCGCACACCCGCTGCCACGCGGAGCCGGACACACGCGGCGGGAAGGCCTTGCGGGGGCCACGGTGCACCGGGTGGGTCGACGATCGGATGCCTGCGCGTCCGTCTGGGCCTGGGCCTCGTTCGGCGGGGGCGCGACCCCAAGCGCCCCAAACACCCGCGGGGGTCCCGGCTGCCCGACGGCGGCGAGGCGGGACGCTCGGGCTCGGGAGCGGCCGAGACTTCCGCCCCGGCCCCACGCCGCCCCTCTCCGCCGGGCTGCGGCAGCCGCCAGGGAGGCCCAACCGCGGCCTCGTGGCGCCCCCTGCGGTCGGCACTACGCGGGCTCGGGCCGGGCGCCCGGGGGCGTCGGGGTGGATGGTGGCTTCTCCTCTCCCGGGCTCCCCTGTGGCCGCAGACACTCTCCCGGAGCGGCCGCGTGGAAGGGCCGGCGGCTGCCGCCGGGCCAGAGCCCCGCGGCGGCTGCCTGCCCGGCCCGTCCGGCTCGCACCCCAACCCGGCCACGGGCGGGGGCTGCCTCCTCCTTTGACAGAGCGGGTGACCGAGGCGGTGCGCACAGCCGGGACGCGGGGAAACCTGGCTGGGACCTTGACTCTGGGGCATGTGAATGGGGGTCTCCGAACCCGGCCGGCCACCTCTGGGTCGTATTGGTCTCATCCCGGCACTGCCTGCCTCTGCCCGCCCCAGCTCTCCTCTGAGCCCACCCACCCACACCCTGCCCATCTGTCCAGGAACTGCCGGCACCCACTTAACACTCTCCTGGAGTCTTAAAATTAAAAAAAATCACATGCGTGTGCGTGCCATGTCGCTTCAGTTGTGTCCGATTCTTTGCAACCCCATGGACTGGAGTGTGTTGCCTTGCTCTCCTCCAGGGGATCTTCCCCACCCAGGGATCAAACCTGCATCCCATGTCTCCTGCATTGGCAGGTGGGTTCTTTACTACTAGCTTTCTGGATTCTTCAAACAAAAATCACACCAGGAAAAAACACCTTAGGAGCCCCAACCTCAGGGTCCACCTTGGGGCCAGGAAACCCATGAGAGCCCCTTAGCTTTGGCCTGGTCTCTGTGAGTCAGTCTGGTTGTCTAACTACACTGAGATCCTTTAGGACCCCCTCTGCCCCCTTCTGTGCCAGCAGGGAGGTGGCACCCAGATTTTTGCACTCGTGACACATGTTCTGGGCCAGGCCCTGTGCACCTGTCCTGCGATCCTCACAGCAAATCGACCCTCTGGGGTGGTATTATTGTTACTGCATCCTACAGATGAGATCGAGGCCCATGGGGTGGGAGGCTTGCCTGAGCTCACACATAGCAGGTGAGTGGCAGAGCTGAGATTGCAGCCCTGATTCAAGACTCACTTCAGAGCTCTACAAGCCCTGTCTCCCGTTACCATGTGGAACCCATGCCAGGCACCACCACTGGCTCTTTGATGTGACCCACCCTGACATGGAGAGTGGCCACCCCATCACACCCACCACAAGAGTCACAATCACACCGGTAAGGCTCCAGACCAAGCCTGGCCCTCAGAGTCCCTAAGAGTCAGATGCCTCCAGACTGGCCCTCCCATTTTACAGATGGGCACACTGAGTCCACAGAGACACAGGGTCTTGCTCAGGATCACACAGAGCAGCTGTGGTCTAGGCTGCTCAATACCCCGGGCAAGAAAAGAGCTCAGGTCCCAGGCTCTGACCCATCTGTGCTTCAGGGCCGCAGTCCTCATTGTAAGATCAACGGTTTAGCTGGAGTTCTGTCTGGAGGGAGGGATGAAGAGCAGGAGACAGACACTAACACAAAACAAGGACAAACCCAGAGATCAGAGCTGAGATGAGGGCTTGGCTGGGGTTTGGGGAAGCTCAAAGGAGAGACTGGACATGGGAGGGGTCAGTCAGGAAAGAATTCCCAAAAAAAGTGACGTCAAGTGGGCTTTAAAAGGATGCATAAGGGTTTGCCAATGGAAAAATGCAGGCAGAGATATTTCAGGAGAAGACGTGGGGCTCAGAGGCCTGTTCCACCTGGGCCTTGGTAGTGAAGAGTATGGGACTGGGTACTAGACAGTCCTGGGTTGGAGTCCCAGCCCCGCTGTGTGACTTAACCTTTCTGAGCCTCCATTTCCTAGGCTATAAAATGAGAGTGGGGATGATCTTCTCAATAACGAGGCAGTTGCCGGGTGATCAAGGGACACGGCACACAGGAAGACAGGGACTAGAGACGATTGTAGGGAGCAGTTGGGGACTGGAGGAAAGAAAGACATGGCTGAGGCGGTCATCTGTCTTCTGAGGACAGACATGTGAGGGACCTTGAATGTCAAGCTAAGGAGCTTGGCTTCGTTCCAAAGGCAGTGGGGAGACATGGAAGGGCTTTGAGTCAAGGAGTTACAACTGTGATTTGTGTTTCAGAGGATGCCCACCCGGAGGTGCTAGGGTGTCCTTGAAGCAGGACAGGGATGAGGCTCCTGATCGCTAAGCCCACCCATGTCCTGGCACCTGGGATCCCTCCAGCCCGCCGCCTTCTCCCTCCCTCAGCTCTACAAGGCTAAGAAGTTGCCCTGCCCCAATTCCAAGGCTGGTCCAGGGCCGAGGAGGCAGGCGGCCTGCAGCCCCTACCCTCACTGCCCTGTGGTCCCAGACACCCCTCCCCAGGAACCCACAGCCTCTGTGACCAGTTCTCTGCTTTCCTCGAGCTGCCCTCCCCTCTACACACACACACACACACACACACACACAGACACACTCCACAGTCCCCATTACAGAGAAAGGACGGGCAGCACCGCCATAATTTCTATTTCCTTCTAAATAGATGCTCCTGGACCTGCTCCCACAAAACCAATTAAAGCACCTGCCGAGGACGGGGCTTTGTCAGCAAATTATTTCCAGGCTTCGAGACTTGGGAATAAATCTCAGAAGGATGAAGTGAATGGAATGAGTAGGGGAGCTAGAGATAGGGGGGCTGAGCAGGCGGGGGGAGGAGGGTCACTTTGGGTCCAAGCAACTGCAGGTGGAGTCTTCATTTCTGCCACCAGACCCTCAGCCCAGGTCCCAGTACTGGCTCCCTTTACAGTCCTACCAAAGAAGCGGCCTCTAAAGAGTCGGACATCCTGGCTCCAAGTCAGGAATTCCCCTGGAAAATTGCCTGGAAACAACTTCCAGAACCACGGGGTGGGTGGCATGGCTATCTTTATGTCCTTGTCCCCTCACTGCACCCCTTGGCTGTTTCCCCACCATAAAGGAAATGGTACCATAGCCTCGGTGGGGAAACAGTATGTCTGGGCTCCTAACTTCTCTGTGGGGACCTCAGACAAGTCCTTCTCTGATCTGAGCCTTTGTGTTTCTATCTGCAAAGTAGGGGTGGATGGAAGTTCAGCCAGCCCTCCAGCTTCAGCTCTTCAGGTGCCCATGAAACTTCAGAAGGCCTCCTGGTTCAGGCCCAGCTTGCCTTCTGGGATGCCCGTGGACTCTCTCTTTGGGCAGGCAAAGGCCAGGGAGCAAGTAGAGTTCCATCCAATGCAGCCATCATGGCTCCCATCAGCTCTCAGACTGGCAGCGGGGAGCGATGGGCTGAGTGAGCCTCTGGTGGGCCCACATCCAGCGCTATTACACCCTGCCCGTAGTGTGGCCTCAATAAATGTGGCCGTTCTTACTGTTACTATAGCAACACTTGCCTCTCTAGACTACCAGGTCCTTCAGCTCCAGGTCACATTCCCATCACTCCACCAACACCCACCTTGGTCCAATCAACAGTAAGGACTTGCAGGACTGAGACCTCGAGGTGCGTATCATCAGAACTACCATCTTACCTGAGGAGACAAAGCCTCAGAGAGGTTAAGCCACATGCTCAGAGTCACACAGCTTGCCCAGCAGGACATGATGCCAAAATGGAGCCCAAGCTAATTCCCCAGATGAATCTGAGTTGGGAATCTGAGTTGAACGCACAAAAGGGATCAGACCTGAGAGGTGGAGATGCCAGGCACCAGAGCTACAAGCTTACCAGGAGCCTGCCAACCATCCCAGATTAGAGGCCATTCATAAGGGTTACAAATTAATTAATTAATTCAGAAAAGAATGCCCTGGAGGTCCTGTGGTCAGGACTCTATGCTTCCACTGCAGGGCACCCGGGTTCCATCCCTGGTTGCCGAATTAAAAAATAATAATTAAGGGCTGCAGACTACTTGCCTTCACAGAAGTTAGCTCCACAGAAGTTAGGGTGCCCACCCGTCATCCCAGCACCTGGCCTGGGGCACCTGAGGAGCCCTGGAATCTGGCCTTATACTTCCATAGGCCACAAGGGACCCACTCAGGCCACAGATTGCTGGCAATAATAACAAAACATTAACAAAACAATAATTATAGGTGGTACCCGTCCTCTGGACCTTTGAATTAGTTGAAGGAACCCTGACAATACCCCGGGCATAGGGACTGAGATTACAGGTAAGAAAACTGAGGCCTGTGAGAAGTCACATGTCTGGGATCACTCTGCTAACAGCAGGAGCACAGTTTTCCTGGCCCCTATCATCAATGCCTGAGTGGGCAGTGGCCCATGGGCTCCCAGGAGCATTTTTCCTCTAATAGTTACACGTTTCACTTCATATGTGTCAGGAAAAAAATAGAACCAGCCCTTCAAGCCCAAATAGTTTATGGATATGAAAAATGGACATATTTTTTGAAATAAGAAAAATCCCAAGTCAGTGAGAACAGGTGGTACTTGTCCTGGGCAAAGGTGGATCAGTAACTGAAACACAGCATCCACATCCCTCCTCTGCATCCGCACAGCTGGCCGAGGCCCCAGAGGAGGAGGAGATGCAGACACAAGAGCTGAATAGGCTTATCGGGGTGACTGCGCTCCAGGCTACCGGCAGCACTTTGACCACTGTGCAGTCACGCCACCGTTGCTGCCTGAGGTGTGTTCGTGCTGCCTCTTCGGGGATCTGACCTTTAAACTTGACTTCTCTCCCGTAATGAGGAGAGATCTGGGCTCAGAGAGGCTCATGCCCAGGGGCTCTGAGCTCCTAAGTTGAGGCCTGAGATTCCAGGACCAGTCTCTGTGCCGTCCAGGGGCTGAGAGAGGATGGATTTGCCTGAGGGAGTTTTCCAGGCCTGAAGGGCCAATCCAGATCCTCAGGATCTTGCCCAGGATTTGTTTCTTGTTGCTTGTCTTTAATGACTTTTCTTTCTAACTATACGTGCATTCTAAGTTGCTTCAGTCGTGCCCAACTCTTTGTGACCCTATGGACTGTAGCCCACCAGGCTCCTCTGTCCATGGGGTTTTCCTGGCAAGAATACTGGAATGGCTTGCCATTTCCTCCTGCAGGGGATCTTCCCAACCTAGGGATCGAACCCACATCTCTTGTGTCTCCTGCACTGACAGGCAGGTTGTTTACCATTAGCGCCGTCTGGGAAGCCTTCATTGTAACTAACGAGGTGACTGAACACAGCAGCTCAATAGTAAGAGCTCAAAGAGCTTCTGAGCATTGTGACAAGCTGTATGACTTTGGGGTGTGTTACTTAACTTCTCTGAGCATCAGCTTCCTCATTTGCAAAGTGAGGATCCTAATATCTCCCTCAGAGGGGCATTCTGAGAGTAAAATGAGGTCATGTGCTTCCGTCAGCATTCAACCATGAAAACAGTACTTCAACAGGTGGAATTTGATACAGGCAATTAACTGCACAGGTAACCGAAATACTGAGATGCCAATAGAAATGGAACAGAGACCCAGAGATCACTGAAGCAGACAGCCACCTTGCCACTGTGTGGGCAGCACAAAAGGAGGAGATGGGGTTTACAAGGGGCCATGGGGGTGGAGCTGCAGAGACAGCATGGTCCCTATCAGAGGCTGCCAGGGCAGGACGACAGGGGGAGAAATACCCTGGCTTCTCCCTTCTCCTGCTCTCCTGTCTCCCCCAGGGCCTCCCACTGGCCATTTGAGGGGCCTAGGAAGCTCAGTTGCAGGGCAGGGCAGAGCTTTGCAACACCAGGCAGGGCGGGAATAACCAGGCATGGGTCTGAAACATTTGCACAGGCCCGGGGCCGCACAGTATGCAGTGTCCTGCCCAGTCAGTAAATAACTGTGATCTCTATAGTGTTCACTATATTAGGACTATTTTGGTTCCAACAGAAATCCATTCAAGCCAGATTCAACAGGACAAAAACGGAATTTAACAGAACACTACAGTGAAATCTCCTAAAACCCAAGGGCAGGACCAGGAGAAGGCCTGGCAGGATTGTCAGGTGTCCCCAGAGCATCCCTGCTGTCTCCTGCTTCTCTTTGCGAGGGCTGCTCCGTACTCCTCGTGGCACACAGGTTCCTTAGTCCACTGGGCAGAGGATGGCCAGAAACAGTTACCAGATTCAGACAGCCCTGGGATTCCTTAGTCTCTTTTCCAAATTCCTGGGGCAGCCATTCTGATTGGCCCAGCTTGAGTACCTGTGTCCTCCTGATCCAATCAGCTGTGGCCAAAGGGGTGAAGTCACAGGTGGGGAGCACAGACCCTCCTACCAAACTGTGTAGGAATTACAGAGAGCCTTAAAATGCAATGTATTGTTTTATTTTCGGATTCTTCTGTTTCGGTGTCCCTACTCTTATGTTTAGGGCTTCTCTTGTGGCTCAGCTGGTAAAGAATCCGCCTGCAATGCGGGAGACCTGGGTTCGATCCCTGGCTTGGAAAGATCCTCTGGAGAAGGGAAAGGCTACCCGCTCCAGTATTCTGGCCTGGAGAATTCCGTATAGTCCATGGGGTCGCAAAAAGTCGGACATGACCGAGTGACTTTCACTTTACTTTTATGTTTAACATAAATAATGCTGCAGCCCCACCCCCACATTTCCTGCGGATGAATTCTTAAGGGTGACTCAGCTAATACCGAGAAGGCCCTTTACTGCCCCCTTCGCATAAATGCGCAGCAGCTGGTGGGACGTCTTTAAATGATTGTTCTTGAGGGTTTCAGAAGCAAGACAACCAGGCCCCACTGCAGGCCATCCCCTCCGAGGTTTTATTTGGCTTTCTTACATATTTGTTTAATTAATTATTATTTGATTATCGGATTATTATTCCAGACTCCAGTAATCCATAATGCAAAATCATACAGATGCTGGACTTAATTAAATGGACTTTTTACCTCATTTGGGAGAAAAAGAGTTTATTTAACAAGAAAAGAAGGTAAAGCGGTTCAAGGCAGCCAGTTGGGACGATGTTTTTTCTTTCCAGTTTTTATTATGAGCTTTCAAAACAGGAAAGCTGAAAGGACTGCACACTGAACTCTTGCATGCCCTCCAGCAAGATTCAACAACGATTCATAATTTTCCCACTTATCTCTGTTTCTCTCTCTGGGTCTCTGTCTCTGTCTCCCTCATTCTCACTCTCTCTCTCTATATATATATGTACACACATATATATTATATATATATCATATATTATAAATTATACATATTAAAATATATAGCATTTATATATAAATATATATATATGTGCTGAATTGCTTCAGTTGTGTACAACTCTTTGCGACCCTGTGGATTGTAGCCCTCTTTGACTGTGTGGATCACAATAAACTGTGAAAAATTCTGAAAGAGATGGAGACCACCTGACCTGCCTCTTGAGAAATTTGTATGCAGATCAGGAAGCAACAGTTAGAACTGGACACGGAACAACAGACTGGTTCCAAATAGGAAAAGAAGTACGTCAAGGCTGTATATTGTCACCCTGCTTATTTAACTTATATGCAGAGTACATCATGAGAAATGATGGGCTGGAAGAAGCACAAGCTGGAATCAAGATTGCTGGGAGAAATATCAATAACCTCAGCTATGCAGATGACACCACCCTTATGGCAGAAAGTGAAAAGAAACTAAAAAGCCCCTTGATGAAGGTGAAAGAGGAGAGTGAAAAAGTTGACTTAAAGCTCAACATTCAGAAAACTAAGATCATGGCATCCAGTCCCATCACTTCATGGGATATAGATGGGGAAACAGTGTCAGACTTTATTTTGGGGGGCTCCAAAATCACTGCAGATGGTGACGGCAGCCATGAAATTAAAAGACACTTACTTCTTGGAAGGAAAGTTATGACCAACCTAGATTGCATATTGAAAAGCAGAGACGTTACTTTGCCAACAAAGGTCTGTCTAGTCAAGGCTATGGTTTTTCCTGTGGCCATGTATGGATGTGAGAGTTGGACTGTGAAGAAGGCTGAGCGCTGAAGAATTGATGCTTTTGAACTGTGGTGTTGGAGAAGACTCTTGAGAGTCCCTTGGACTGCAAGGAGATCCAACCAGTCCATTATGAAGGAGATCAGACCTGGGATTTCTTTGGAAGGAATGATGCTAAAGCTGTAACTCCAGTACTTTGGCCACCTCATGCGAAGAGTTGACTCATTGGAAAAGACTCTGATGCTGGGAGGGATTGGGGACAGGAGGAGAAGGGGACGACAGAGGATGAGATGGCTGGATGGCATCACTGACTCGATGGACGTGAGTCTGAGTGAACTCCAGGAGATGGTGATGGACAGGGAGGCCTGGCGTGCTGCGATTCATGGGGTCGCAAAGAGTCCGACACAACTGAGCGACTGAGCTGACTGAACTGAACTGAGGCTCCTCTGTCCATGGGATTCTCCAGACAAGACGGGTGGGTTGCCATTTCCTCCAGCAGGGGATCTTCCTGACCCAAGGATTGAACCCAAGTCTCTTATGTCTCCTGCACTGGCATGGCAAGTGGGTTCTTTACCACTAGCACCACCTGAGAGAAAAAAAGAGTGTATATATAATACATGTAAATTACTTTCCTGGGCCATTTGCAAGCGAGGGACAGATATCATGACGTTTCACCCACAAATTTCTTTTCATCTCCTAAGAATAAGGACATTCTTCTACGTAACTACAATGCTATTATTATGCCAAGAAAATTAACAATGATTCCATAGTTCCATTAAACATTTCAGAAGGACTAATTCAAATTTCAGGGAGACTAATTGCCATTGATAAGCAATTTCAAGAAATAAATAATATATATAAAAGTACCCAACATAATGTCTGGCACACATAGGAACTTAGTAAATGTCAGCATCCCCTGCCCCCACCCCCTGCCCCCCACACACACGAATTTCCATCACCACCATTTTTAAAACCACTGAGTAACTACAAGCAGCATGGTTCAATGTGATGCGACATCAGAAGAGCATGATCAGACCACCGGAGCCCCAGATGGGGCTCCCCCAACTCTTCCCCGCAGACACTGAAAGCAAGAGGAAAATTGCTGGAGACAAAAGACAGAGTCACAGGGCGCTGAACTTGGTCTCACCAGCCTCCTAGTAATGGCGCCAGGGAGGGGATCGGTGCCAGCCAGTGCTGCTCAGCCACAACGTGGCAGACAGAGCTGGGCTCCTGGCCGGGGTCCCTCCACTTACCAAGGCAAGAGCGGGGTTTTTTTTTTTAATTGTTTTCAAAACAGATTTCATGTGGTCCCAAAATGAGACCATGATTGTAAATTAAAGTGTAATTAGCCTTTACGCTTTTATATTCATTAACTCTTCTCTGTTAATGATGCTAGGCTGGAGCAGAAGCCCTGCATTACGAAACCACATCCAGGAAATAAAATAGTGATTTAGATAATGGCCACAATGCATTGCTACTTACACATAATTAAACAAATGCTCCATTTAAACTTGGAAACATGACTGAATGTTGATTAACCCTCGCCCAGCAATTCTGCTCGGAACTGGGGAAGGGGAGGCACCGTGAGCTCATCCGTAACAAAGTGTCTGGACCAGTCACGTGTGCCCACTACACTGCCAGCCATGCCCACCAGCCCCACCTGTGCCGGCTGGGTGGCTACAGGTCTCATGCCAAGGACTGTGGCCGTGGATGGAGGTGACCGTGAAAGTTATCCCGGGACCACTTAAGAAACCACAACACTAAGTGAAACAAGCCAGACATAAAAAGACAAATATTGTATGATTCCAAATTTATAGAAACAGAAAGGAGAAAGGTGACCACCCAGGGGCAGAGGCTAGTGCTTAATGGATACAGCATTTCAGCTTGGGGTGGTGAAAGATGTTGAAAGATTCTGGAGATGGATGGTGGTGATGGTTACATAACAATGTGCACACACTTAATGCCACTTAACTGTATCCTTTAGAATGGTTAAATAGTAAATTTCATGTATAATTTACCACAATTTTTTAAAGCTTATTTAAAGCATTAGGAAAAAAGGGAAAAGTCACCACACCCCAACTCTACTGCCCACAAATACGAAAAGTCTGAATCTCACCTTCTCAGAGATCAATTCACATGGTTCATCACGACTCTGATAAGACCTGACTCAAAGTTAGGAAAATGGAAATTTTTTTAGGTTTTAAAAATTATAATGAAGTATTGCTTAACATATAAGCAATAATTCAGACATATAATTCAATAACATATAATTCAGACATGTATTGACTAAAAAGTAAAGTTTCTGATTCTCAAACCCACTCCCAAAAAAGAAGCACCCAATAATTTTTATGTTTGTCCTTTTTCTACATGTAGCTTTTCCACATAATGTGTTGCTCTGCTGGGTCCCCCAGAAGCAGACCCTGGGACAAGAAAGGGAGGGCAGGTGGGAGATGTGGGGGGTGATCCCAGGAGAAATAAGTAGGCAATAAGACAAGGAAAGAGAAGACTAAAAAGTGCATGACCCTATCTATTATTTATTGCTGCTAACAAGTTACTCCAAAATCTAGTCACTTCAAACAATCACCATTACTTGACTGTTGATTCCTGTGGGTCGGGAATGCAGACAGTAGGGAAGAATTGCCCCTACGCCACCAGGGTCTGAGGCCTCAAATGGAAAAGTTCAAGGCTGGGGCTGGAGTCATCACGAAGGATGCCTGCTCACACATCTGATCATTGATGCTGGTTCTCTTTGGGGGACCTAGCTGGGTGGGGAGCTGGAACACCCCAGGTAGCCTCTCCAGGTGGCCTGGGTTCCTGAAACATAGTGGCCAGGTTCTAAGAGCAACCACCATGCAAGTGAGAGAGAGAAAAGGGTGGGGGGCAGCGAGAGACAGAGAGAATGAAAGGCAGAAACCAGACTGTTAGGACCAGTCTTAGGAGTCACATTGTATCACCTCCACCACGTGTGATGAAGGTCTGCCCAGGCTCAAGCAGGCAGGAATGTCAATGACGCATTGTAACAAGAACATGCTGTTGTTTATTCTCTAAGTGGTGTCTGACTATGTTCAACCCCATGGACTGTAGCTCCTCTGTCCGTGCGATTCTCCAGGCAAGAATACTGCAATGGATTGCCATGCCCTCTTCCAGGGGATCCTTCCAACCAAGGGATCAAACCCACATTTTTATGTCTCCTGCATTGGGAAGCAGGGGTTCTTTACCACTAGCGCCACCTGGGAAGCCCAACGAGAGCATGTGGGAAATACGATCTGCCATGGCCAGGCTAAGTACATTTGCAGGCAACTGGTGCTTGATTCCAGTAGGGACCTCTGGGAGGTAGCCTGTCACCCTAATACTTATGGGATGGTCACTATGGGTCAGGCTTCCCAGGTGGCTCAGTGGTAAAGAATCTGCCTACCAATCCCTGGGTGGGGAAGATCCCCTGGAGAAGGAACTGGCAACCCGCTCCAGTATTCTTGCCTGGGAAATGCCATGGACAGAGGAACCTGGCATGCTACACTCCATGGGGTCGCAGAGAGTCAGACACGACTTAGCAACTAAGCCACACCACCGTGGGTCAGGACTGTGCTGAATGCACACACATTCTGTCATTTGCTGTGCAGTGGCTGCTGCCACTGCCCCATAATAAAGATAAGGCAACTGAGGCTTAGAGAACACCAGGCAGAGACAGCCCATCCATCCACCAACTCCCATCTCTCCTGCTTCCCATACACACGGCTAGAGCACGTCTCCCAGTGTCCTCACGGTTAGGTGTGACCGTATGACTAAGCCGTCTGCAATGAAATATGGGCCAAAGTAAGGGGTACCCCGTCCTGGCCAGGGCCGTAGGTTGTCCGCCATGCGCCTGTGCGCTCTTTCTCCCATCTGGCCAGAATCAACATGCAGCCTTGGAAAAGCACCTGTTGAAGATGTCAGACTTTTTCTCAGTGTGGTTCCCTGAACCGCCTCCTGGAAGAGACCCCCCCCCCATCATTTATCTCATCCCCCTTCAGCCTGTGTTAAGCAACAAACAAACCTCTGTTGTGTTTGCCCATTACATGCTCGGGTCTGTTTGTCACCACAGCGCAATCTAGTCTAACACAGGTGTGTAGTATGAGATGGAATCCTCTAAAACTGCCATGACAACTTTGTAAATCAACAATGGTCAAATGTTAGTAATTCCAGATAATCAACCTCACACACGAAGTTCTTTTCACTTGTTCACTCCTGCATAGTATTCCACTTATTATTTAACCACTTATTTAACCACTCCCCCTTTGATGAACAGCTGTGTTTTTTCCAGGTATTGTCTTTACAAACAACACTGCAAGGACCATTCTTAAATATTTATCATTATGAGTTTTATGAAGCTGTCCATCAGACAGATTCCACAAAGTAGGACTGCTGAGCAGGTGCTGCACATTAAAAACTTTTATTTGTGTGTGCCCACTTTGGTAGCATAGATACTAAAACTGGAACAATACAGAGATTAGCATGGTCCCTGCGCGAGGAGGACACAAAAATTTGAGAAGCATTGCATATTTTTATCCTGTAATAAACCATGATAAAAGAATATGAAAAAGAATATATATGTATAATATATATTGTATAACTGAATACCTTTACTGTACATCAGAAACTAATACAGCATTGTAAATCCACTATGTTCAATAAAAAAATAAATCTTGGGACTTCCCTGGTAGTTTAATGGTTAAGACTCCAAGCTTCCGCTTTGGGGGCACAGGTTTGATCCCTGGTTTGGGAACTAAGATCCCACATGCCACACAGAGCAGTCAAAAAATAAATAAATAAAATATCTTTAAAAAATAAAATAATAGTCATGTGGCAGTTTAAATAAATCAATCTTAATGGATAACAAGGACCTACTGTATAGCACACGGAACTCTGCTCGGTATTATGCAACAACCTAAATGGGAAAAGGATTTGAAAAAGGAAAGATACATGTATATGTATAACTCAATCACTTTGCTGTGGGCCTGAAACTATCGCAACATTGTTAACCAACTGTACTCCAATATAAAATAAAAAGTTTAAAACACAATAATATAGGACTTACTATGTGCTAGGCAGTGTTCTATGTTCTTGACAAATAGTACTTAATCCTTACCACAACCCTGTGAGGTAGATACTATTATTATCCCACTTTATGGATGGAGAAACAGGCCAAGAAAGCTAACTTGCTCAAGGTCATGCCCCTGGTACGCGGTGGAGCTGGGATTGGAGCCCAGGCACTGGGCTCTGAGCGGCTATTCAGAAGCACTAAGTCGTCTGCATGTGAGAGTGAGGCCCGCCCTGGAGAGGCCCCTCGGACTACAATGTGGCACCTGGGCCCGCCCAGGAGCCTGCACTCGTCCCTCTAAGGAAACGTGAGCAAACAGCAGCAGGGTAGCTGCTGCCGTGAGCACTGGGCCTGCCCTGGGGAAAGGGCTGCACAGAAGTTTTTTTTTTTAATTGCTTAATCATGTCTGACTCTTTCTTTGCAACCCCACGGACTGTAGCCCACTCTCTGTCCATGGGATTCTCCAGGCAAGAATACTGGAGTGGGTTGCCATTCACTTCTCCAGGGGATCGTCCAATTGAACCTGGGTCTCCTGCACTGTAGACAGACTCTTTACCATCTGAGTCACCAGAGAAGCCCCGCATGTGCTTAATAGAAGACAGCTAATAACCTCAGATATGCGGATGACACCACCCTTATGGCAGAAAGCGAAGAAGAATAAAGAGCCTCTTGATAAAAGTGAAAGAGGAGAGTGAAAAAACTGGCTTAAAACTCAACATTCAGAAAACTAAGATCATGGCATCTGGTCCCATCACTTCATGGCAAATAGATGGGGAAACAGTGGAAACAGTGGCTGACTTTATTTTGGGGGGCTCCAAAATCACTGCAGATGGTGACTGCAGCCATGAAATTAAAAGATGCTTACTCCTTGGAAGAAAAGTTATGACCAAACTAGACAGCAAAAAAAATGTGAGGTTTGGACTATAAAGAAAGCTGGGCACTGAGGAATTGATGTTTTTGAACTGTGGTGTTGGAGAAGACTCTTGAGAGTCCCTTGGACTGCAAGGAGATCAAACCAGTCCATCCTAAAGGAAATCAGTCCTGAATATTCATTGGAAGGACTGATGCTGAAGCTGAAGTTCCAATATTTTGGCCTCCTGATGCAAAGAACTGACTCTTTAGAAAAGACCCTGATGCTGGGTAAGATTGAAGGCGGGAGGAGAAGGGGATGACAGAGGATGAGACGGTTGGATGGCATCACCGACTCTATGGACAGGAGTTTGAGTAAACTCCGGGAGCCGATCATAGACAGGGAGGCCTGGCGTGCTGCAGCCCATGGGGTCACAAAGAGTTGGACATGACTGAGCGACTGAACTGAACTGAATTGAAATCTGAGTAACTCGCAGGAGTCCTCTCCCTGATTTTCTTTATTCTCACTCAGACTCCTGGCTTTATTTGTTTATCGGTCCCTGGAATTAGACCAAGCTGAGCATAGTCAGTAGCTTTGTGCCCTTCTCTGAGCCTTTGTTCTTTTGTCTAAAAAGTGGAGATAAAAAAAGTGGGGATAATAACAGAACTTACCTTAAAGTTTTCAAAAGTAACACAAGAACAAACTAAGTGAAACACCACAATTTCAGCCACTCACTCAAGGATTTCTAGAGCCCCTACTGTGTGCCCTGCAGAGCTGTGGGTCCCTCTACCCCACAGAGAAAAGCTCCCCACACCCCCACTGAGTCCAGCCAGGATAACAAGTTGCCCCAGGAGTCCAGCTCAGGCTGCTGAGCAGTGTTCCGTGGTGAACAGTGATGATCAGGGAGGCCTCTAATGTAACAAACATGATGACTAGTAAGTTGGGGAGTTCGAGGGGATCCCTGGTCCAGGCTGGGACAGGAGAGGCTGCTCTGAGGAGGCAGCATCTAAGGGGTGAGGAGTGTTCTGGGTGGGGGGCAGGGCAGCCCGTGGGAAGATCCAGAGGTGAGAGGATGACTTTGGACTCATCTTAAGGAGGCTGCATCATATCCCAAGGGCAATGGGAAGCCATGGAGGGATTTAGAGGTTTCCCTCTGGCCCCCTTGTAGAGCGTGGACCAGAGAGGCTGAGCTCGGAGACAGGAGTGAACTCAGGAACTAGGTTTCTGTTTGTGTCTCCTGTTTATACCATGAAGATTAATCTTAACATGAACAAGACCATCCTCTTTAACAGCAGAAGTCATCCGAGTGGCTTCACTGGTGGTCCGTGTGAATAAGACTCTGTGCTTGTGATGCAGGGGGTGCTGGTTTGATCCCTGGTCAGGAAACTAAGACCCCACATGCCACATGGCCAAGAGAAAAATGTTAATAAATAATTTTTAACAACTCAAAAAAAATTATCAGGAATCATTCTAGAAATCAAAACCTAGAAACAGCCTGAAGTGAGGGCAAAATAAAAACCTCACTCTCTCAGATGTGTGCCCTGGGTTCGCGTCTGCACAAGCCTTTTCCTCCCTCTGGAAGGCACACCTAACTCCACCTGTTTCAGTCCTCCCTGCTCAGCACCCCCTACAGGAAGTCCTCCAGGATTCACTGGCTGGCGGGGCCTCACTGCCTCTGAGCTCCCTGCTGGGTCTCTTCCTGGGTTCGTTCAAGGGTACTGGACACATTCACCCATGTGTGTTCTGGTCACTCACAGGTTAGCTCATCTCCACCTCCCTCCACCTCCAGCCTCTCCCCAGAGTCATGCAGAGTATAAGTGCTCAGTACCGACGGCCGCAGCTAGCCTCCTCCCTGTCTGATTTTTTCTCCCAGCTTTCCTAGAACCCAGCAACTATCATTCATTCATTCGTTTATTCACTCACCCATTTGCAAACGTATATTGAGCGCCGCTCTGTTCCAAGCTTGTGCCAAGTGCTGGTCTGACCGTGATGAGTCGGGAGACTCAGCCCAGCATCTCAGAACTCACAGTCTGCTGGGGGAGGCGGGGCAGGCATCAGGCAGGTGTGGGAGGTGCTGGGACTGGGAAGCCTGGCCTGGGAGAAGGAGATAGGGGAGATGCAGGGATGGAGTGCGCTGATGGTGCTAACGGACGTTTCTCAGGATGCCTTCCTGTATGGTGTCTGTACATGAGGCCGGAAAGCAGAGGTGAAGCAGTGATCTTTACTCTCTCAAGGTCACAGTCGTCAGATGTGGAGACGGGTGGAGACGGGCAGACCCAGAGTCCCGAGGGGTCCCGCTTGTCCTCACTCCCCTCATCTCTGTGTCTAGTTCCGTGTCCTGCCCTCTGGCCCTGCTGACCATCAGCAGCCCCCTGCCCACCTCCAGAGGCTCAGCCAGGAACCCCCAGAGGCCACAACTCCCAACAGGCTCTGGATGTGCCCAGCTTCTCAGATTGCCTGTGGAGGCTCTTTCTCTGACCCTCCAGTTCCCCCTCTGGACCTTCATCTGCTTAGCTCCTCCCACTGTCATGTCAAACCTAATCCCCATGATAAATCCATATCCCATAATACTCACAGAGCTCGGCCTCCCGACCCAGTGCTGCCTGATACAGTGATTAGCGATGGTGATACTTCCAGTGGAGCAGAACTGTAAGGAGGGGAGGCTGGCATCGATGCTCTAATCTGTCGATTTAGGGGCATTTTAAGTACCTGGCTTCTGGGGTAAAGGGGTCATTGGTGGTCCATGGCATGCAATGTGAAGCCGACACTTAAGTGATCACCTTTTGACTGTTGGGGTGATGACCTACAGAAGGCTCTGGGTGACCAAGCAGCTGCTGGCATAGAGCGTACCTGGAAATAAAGAGCATCAGGACCACGGGGCTGCTCCTTTGTTTCTAAGTGCACCAGAAAACTTAGAGGGAAAAGATGAGCTCAAGAGCTTCAATTCCCAAAGTCTGCGTAAAGAGCCAGAGGTTCTCTTTGTGCCTAGAGAAGCTCTAGTGGCCAAGGGATAATGCTTCTCAGACTTAAGACCCAGCAAGTTTCAGGGTATCAGGAACACAGTGTGACCCATGAGGAGGCGTGTGTGTGTGTGTGTGTGTGTGTGCTCACTGGCTCAGTTGTGTCTGACTCTTTGTGACCTCATAACTGGAGCCTGTCAGGCTCCTGTCTGTCCATGGGATTTTCCAGGCAAAAATACCGGAGTGGGTTGCCATTTCCTCCTTCAGGGGATCTTCCTGACCTAGGGATCAAACTTGCCTCTTCTGTGACTCCTGCACTGGCAGACGGATTCTTTACCACTGCGCCACCTGGGCAGCCCGGAGAAGGCATAGTACACACCAAAGAGCTGCAAGATGTCTCCAGTGTATATGAGCAGGGAAATGTGTCTGGGAATGGACACTAAGTAGCGCATTATAATGAAAGGAGTATCACGTGTTGAAGTGGGTGGATGCATTAATCATAGATCCTGCATTGCTCCTGTTAGCTCAAACAGCTGGGGATGGCTCTAAAACAGTGGTCCTCAGCATTTTTGGACCAGGGACGGGTTTCATGGAAGACCATTTTCCCATGGACTGGGGGTGGGGATGGTTTCAGGATGATTCCAGGGCATGACATTTATTGTGCACTTCGTTTCTATTATTATTACGTTGTGATATATAGTGAAACAATGATATAACTCACCATAATGCAGAATCAGTGGAAGCCCTGAGCTTGTTTTCTGTAACCAGACGATCCCATCTGGGGGTGCTGAGGGACCAATGGGGAGTGGCTGTAACATGGCCTGGGGCTTGCTCTAAAGGGTTGCTCGGTTGATTCATCGAAGGCTGGTCCCAAGGCAGCCTACACTGAGTGAAGCTGAGAGGCCAGGATTCCTTTAGTAGAGTGTAGAAGGAAGGGTCCAGAAGATTCCAGAGATTGCTCAAATGCTGAGTGGACTTTTTTTTTTTTTACTGTGCCATTTGACTTACAGGATTCCCCACCAGGGATTGAACCCAGACCCTCGGCAGTAACAGTGCACCACCAGGGAATTCTCGGCACTAATCACTGCACCACCAGGGAATTCTCTGAATGAATTTATTTAATTTCTGCTCACCCACCTCACCACCTCACCATTGTTCTCCAGTTGTGGAGGGTGGAATGCAGGGGAATGGAATTATTAGTGATCGACTGATTGATCAACCAATTATGGTGCTCCCAAGACCAAAGTAAGTGGGCAGCCTAATAAAATCTTGATTTGCTGAAGCAGGAAAGTTCTAGGTCTGCTGAACAGAAGTCTGAACTAAAACAGTATAACAGAGAATGTGAGTCAGTGCCCACCCACGCCAGGACCAGGCATTTCATGGACACAGAGCCCCTTGAATGAAAGAGGAGGCTGGAGTCACTTGAGGAAGGACCCTACACAGCCAAGACTATTTACTATACATTCTCCTCCCAGTGTTCCCCTATGGGACCTGAGGCCTGAGTGACTGAGTGGGCTGGAGAAGGCGAAGTGCCAGCTATTTTAGAGATTACTGGATGCTGGTTCTGAGTTGACACTAGTTCCAGGAGACCCACCATGGTCCCGTCAGAGTAAGGGCTTCTGGAGGTATTGTGGACATCTTTTCTGAGTAACAAACCACAGACATTGTCTTATGCCCTATTATCTCATGGGTGAGGAGTTCAGGCAGGCCTCAGTGGGCATTCTCCTCCTTTGGGTGTCAGCTGAGATCACTCAGCGGCACTCAGCTGGCAATGGGCTCTTCTGGAGAGTCTGAGATAATATCTCACATACTCAGTGCTTTGGCTGCCATGGCTGGTGGGCAGGACTCAGCTGGGACTGTTGATGAGGCTTGGCGTGGTGGTCTCAGAGCGGTCGTGATTCTTACTCAGGGACTCTGGGTTCCATGAGCAACAGAACAAAGTCAGCAAACAAAGTGAGAGGTCCATGGCTCAGAGGCCTAGCCTTCAAGGTCCCATAGCAGCATTCCTTTATACTTTATTGGTCAAAGGAGCCGCGAGCCCCCCCAGGTTCAAGAGGAAGGGACACAGTCTGCACGTCTTGATGGGAGTAATGTTAAGAATGTATGACCGTGTTTTTGTATTGAGTTTGCATTTCTTGTTTCTTTATTTTTTAACAATTTTTATTGGAGTATAGTTGTACAATGTGTTAGTTTCAGGTGTACAGCAAAGTGAATCAGTTACACACACACATATACCCACCCTTTTTCAGATTCTCTTCCCACGTAGGTCATTACAGAGTATTAAGCAGAGGCCCCTGTGCTTTACAGCACTTCCTTATTAGTTACCCATTTGATATACAGTAGCGTGCATACGTCGACCCCAATCTCCCAATTCATCCCTCCCACCGTTCCCACTTGGTAACCCTGTTTATTTTCTACATCTGTGAATCTATTTCTGTTTTGTAAACAAGTTTGTTTGTACCATTCTTTTGGATTCCATACATAAGCGGTATCACATGCTATATCTCTGGGTATGGTCATATTTTAAAAATACTCTTGGGTAACCAGGAGAGTTGGGTAACTAGGAGAGTCTTGTTCACATCCAGTTCATTTGGACCCAGTGGATCCCTGCACACAGCTCAGGGATCCTTCCCAGTTCTGAAAGCAGCTGGGAGGAAAGGTGCATTATGGGAGAAAGGCCAGATGGAAGCCCCTCCCAATCGGGTAAACCAGGAGCAGAGCACATTCCTGTTGGTGCCTCCATCGAGGACACCACGTCTCGAGGGGCTGTCCCTTCCTGTCACGTCCCCTTTCAGCTCACCTCCTGGGTCCGCACAGAAGACCTTGGAGAATGGCAGTGGACGATCATCAGCTCCATCACGTGGTGATTCCCACTGCAGCTATTGTTCTGACGCCATTTCTTGGCTGGAGCTCACCATCAGTACATCTTGTACCTCTTCTTTTTCAAAAAATGTTTTTTATTTATTTGGCTGGGCCAGGTCTTAGCTGCAGCACCTGGGATCATCAGTCTTCGATGAGACACGCAGGATCTTTAGTTGCAGCGTATGAACTCTTAGTTGCAGCATGTGGGATCTAGTTCTCTGACCAGGGATCGAACCTGGGGCCACCTGCATCGGGAGCTCAGAGTCTTAGCCACTGGACCACCAGGGAAGTCCCTCTTAGCAGCAGTTGTTCACGTCCAGTGGGTGGGGCCAGTAATATACCTTCAGCTTTCCAGCCCTCTTCCATAGTCCAGACCACAGGAACCTTGACTGGCGTTTCTTCCCTAAACCATCACAATAGAGCTCATGCTATGACACCACTCCCCAAGGAGACCAGAGCACCCTGGTCGCAGACAGATTACAGAGCACACACTACCGTCATAGAAGGAGCAGCACTTCGTGCTTCTTGGCATAAACTTCTCCTGAGTATAGATTTGCTTTCCCAGCCCCAAATGCTCTGCTAAAACCACCACCCATGGACTTACAGAATGCCTCATCCACCAACGTGGTATTCCACAAAGCTTTGCTTCAACCAGGACATTCACTTTGCAGCAAATCAAGCCTAGCAATTGGCCCATGGGATTCCCTGATCCATGTGGAATTCCCTATCCTGCTAAAGCAGCTGGCTTTGGAGAAGGGTGGGATGGGGCCTTCCCTGATGGTCCAGAGGCTAGGACCCCGAGCTCCCAATGCAGGTGGGTAGGAAGGATGGGATTCAATCCCTGGTCAGGGAACCAGATCCCATAAGCCACAACTAAAGGTCCTGAATGCTGCAACTAAAGACCCCACATGCCACAACTAAAACCCAGCACAGCCAAATAAATAAATATTAAAAAAAAAAAAAGTGGGCTGATCTTCTGGAGACACTGTTTTTGACACTGGGCATGCGTGCTGTCACTTCAGTCATGTCTGACTCTTTGCGACCCCATGGACTATAGCCTGCCAGGCTTCTCTATGGAGTGTTCCAGGCAAGAATACTGGAGTGGGTTGCCATTTCCTCCTCCAGGGGATCTTCCCAACCCAGAGGTTGAACCCGCATCTCTTATGTCTCCTGCACTGGCAGGTGAGTTCTTTCCTGCTAGTGCCACCTGAGAAGCCTGAAAAATAAATTTTCACTTTTTGGCCTCATGGCATGTGGGCTCTGAGTTCCCCAACCGGAAATTGAACCCATGCCCCCTGCATTGAAAGCACTGAGTCTTAGCCACTGGGCCACTGGGGAAGGCACCAGTGTGGGGCAACACCTCACAGGCTGGGTCAGGATCCTCCAGGGTGCAGGCTGTGATCTGAGTCAGCATTCAGCACACGGGCCGTCTCTCTCACAGTCAGGATTCACGAGTGTAGGAGTCAACGCTGGATAGAAGAGGGAGTAGCTCTTATCATTTCCTCTCGTGGCCCACTAGCAAAGTGTTTGTTTCCCATCCCTGCGATTTTGAATTCCCAAAGGAGAAACATTCACACTGGCGGACATAACAATAGTTTCACTAAATCGCTGCTTCCTTCTGGCTATTTTGGGCTCGTTATGCTGCCAAATCAACAGCCAAAAGGGGGTGATTGGCCCTGTCTGGGGAAATAGGGCTGCTAGATACATAATGGGGGACTTCCCTGGTGGTTCAATTGTTAAGACTCTGTGCTTCCATAGCAGGGGATGCGGGTTGGATCCCCGGTCGGGGAACTAAGATTCTGCATGCCGTGTGGTACAGCCAGATACATGCAGATACATATATACATATTAATACGATGGGAGTGAGGAGGGATATACGCACTCCAGTATTCTTGCCTGGAGAATCCCCATGGACAGAGGTGCCTGACAGGTTGCAGTCCATGGGTCGAAAAAGAGTTGGACAGGACCGAGTGACTAAGCACACAGCGCAAGGAGGGATGTAGTTGGAATGGAAATTACAGCTCAGTATGGGCAGGAACACTGACACATCTTCAGGAGGAAAGGCCTGGCTCCCTCCACCAGTTAGGAACCGCAACCAGCTGGGTGCCTGATGCAGGCAGAGAGAATGTGGAACGGGTGACGGAAGAGGAATTAATGCCAACTGCAGCCCTGAGGCTTCTTGCAGAAACAAGGACTGCAGGAGCCACTGTTACGTCCCCCTTGTCCACCTATGAGCGTGTTGTTTTTGTTGTTCAGTCGCTCAGTTTCATCTGACTCTTTTGCGACCCCATGGTCTGTAGCCTGCCAGGTTCCTCTTGTCCATAGGATTTCCCAGGCAAAAATACTGGAGTAGGTTGTCATTTCCTTCTCCAGGGCATCTTCCTGACCTGGGGATTGAACCTGAGCCTCCTGTATTAGCAGGCAGGTTCTTTACTGCTGAGCCACCAAGGAAAACCACCTGTGAGTGTACTGCATAGGTAATCGATTCTTTTCCTTTTCCCTTTTCTTCCTCTCTCATTGCCCCTCACGTAACAGAGTGCACTAATAGCAGTTACACTTTCGTCAGTGCTCAAGTTCTAGGGTATCAAAGGACAAGTGTGACACAGCTGGGAGAGGAGTTAACAGCCCCTGAGATGGATGGAAGGGACTTTGTGTGCCTTGTGGGTACATGGCTGCAGAGCCAGAGAGGTGGGAGCTACATGCAGACTTCTGGGCACCTCCTTCCCAGTCAGGGGCTGGACGGCCGGCCGGACCTTCCTCCCCAGGTTGGCTGGTTGTGATTCTTGCTCTGATCCCCCAGTTCCTCCCTCAATCATCACTGTCCCAGCTCCTTCCACGACCCCATCAGACCTCATCCTAAACTACCCACCCCCATCCCACAGGACCTGGTGGCTCCAGATGGACACTGATTGGCACAAGGGGTACCTGTGCAAGGGCTTGGAGGTGACTGTGCAGGGGGAGTTCTATGGGTCCTGGAGTTGGGGGGCGGGCAGCAGGGAGTCACTCTAGGAGTGGCTGCAGACAGGAGGGTCTTGGTTCCCCCAGGCCTTGAAACCCACGCCAGTCAGCACATGCTACCAGAGGGAACGGACGAGACATGGCCTCTCACTGGCACAAAGCCCCCCAGCCCTACGGACCCAGGCCTGTTGTTCCTCTCTGTGTGGCCTTGGGACGGGCCTTGCCTGTCTCTGTGTCTGTTTCCCCAATTATACACATGGTGGGAGACTCATCTACGAAAGCTTTGCCAGCTTCCAGACTTGCTGAGTCTCTTACAGGAAGTACTGGTTTGGGAGAACAGTGCTGTTTTTAGTCGCTCAGTCGTGTCCAACTCTTTGAGACCCCGTGGACTGCAGTCCACCAGGCTTCTCTGTCCATGGGGCTTCTCCAGGCAAGAATACTGGAGTGGGTTGCCATTTCCTTCTCCAATTCATGAAAGTGAAAAGTGAGAGTGAAGTCGCTCAGTCGTGTCCAACTCTTCTCGACCCCATGGACTGCAGCCTACCAGGCTTCTCCGTCCATGGGATTTTCCAGGCAAGAGTACTGGAGTGGGGTGTCATCACCTTCTCCAGTACCATACGCTAGGTGACTTAAAATCTAAATATACTGTCTCATAGTTTCAGGGGCCAAAAGCTTGAGGTCAAGGTGTCAGCAGGGTTGGTTCCTTTCCAGGGTTGTAAGGGAGAATCCATTCCTCACTTACAGTGGTTTGGGGACAACCTTTGTGTCCCTTGGCTCGTGAAAGCACCACCGCAATCTCTGTCTCCATCTTCACAGGCCATTTCCCTGTACACTCTCTGAGTCCAAATTTCTCCTTTTAATTGGATTCTAGGACTTACCAGGTGGCTCAGATGGTAAAGAATCCGCCTACAATTCAGAAGACCTGAGTTCCATCCCTGGGTTGGAAAGATCCCCTGGAAGAGGGCATGGCAACCCACGCCAGTATTCTTGCCTGGAGAATCCCCATGGACAGAGGAGTCTGGAGGACTACAGTCCATGGAGTTACAAAGAGTGGGACAACTGAGCGACTAAGGATACCACACAGCATTAGATACTAGTCCCCACCAGGTGGCGCTAGTGGTAATAACTCACCTGCCAATGCAGGAGATAGAAAAGACATGGGTTGGATCCCTGCCTGAGTCAGGAACATTCCCTGGAGAGGAGAATGGCAACCCACTCCAGTGTTCTTGCCTGGAGAATCCCAGGGACGGGGGAGCCTGGTGGGCTGCCGTCTATGGGGTCGCACAGAGTCGGACACGACTGAAGCGACTTAACAGCAACAGCCACAGGAAGGACTTCCTTATTTGAAGACAGGCTCTTTAGAGAGAGAATCAGGTTTTTAACTTTACAGAGACAAGGTTTTTGTTTGGTTGGCTTTTGGGGTTTTTCTTTTGCTGCGCGAAGCATGTGGGATCCTAGTTCCCCTATCAGGAACAGAACCCAGGGCCCTGCACTAGAAGTGCAGAGTCCCAACCTGTGGACCTCCAGGGAAGTCCCCAAGGCAATAAAATTTTTGAACTTGGGGTGATGTCCCATCACTCTGTGACTCTGGGGTGAGGCATAGATGAGGGTTGGGGTTTGCGTTGATGGGTAATGTGAGCCAGACTCCTTATTGATGAGTCAGGGATAAGGGGTCTCCAGCACTGGGGCACCCAGGTGTTGCTCATCCCTGACTCCCCTGCTCTGGCCCCTTAGATCATCCAAAATCCCGCAAGACCAGGCTTCCTTGGGGAAGAGTGGTCACAGCCGCAGGGCCTCAGGCCTGGTCCCGCCCTTCTCGAAGCTGCCCCAGGGGCTCAACCTGTCCCAGCCCAGCATCTCCCAACCCCTACCCACCCCACACTTACTTCTCCCTCCCACACACAAAAAGTGTTTTAACTTAATTACTACTGAAAGATCTTGTCTCCAGATGAAGTCACGTTCTGAGGTCCCGGGGGTTAGCACTTCCACATGTGGATTTGGTAAGGGGACAGGATTCAACTTTAACAATGACTGAGGTTCGGATTTGCTAACCTGACCCTGCTCTGCTCCAAATCTCCCCAGGATGGTTCTCTTACTAAATTCATAGGACGCTGGTCTAACTTCCTTCAGGAGGCAGAGGGCCAGGTTGCCCTGCCTGGATGGAGTATAGTGAGCAGCCACGGGCACCCCCAGGGGGCCTGACAGACCAGCACAGCAACTTCTAGGAAAAGCGGACTCCTCTTCACCCAGCTCTGCCCTTGCCAATGGCCTGGCCCTGTGGGCACCTCACATATCCCCCCATTTGCCCCTCACAACCACCTGCAAGTTAGGGATAAACTATTCCCATTTTACAGATGAGAAAACTGAGGAGGGAATTCACCTCCCTATGGTGTCCCAGCTGATAAATGTCAACACCAGCCAACCTGGCCTCTGAGCCTGAACTCTCACACTCAGCCACACAAGTGGCTCCGTCCCCCTCCTGTGGATCTGCTGGCATGGAGTTGATCTCGGGTGGCCTCGGTCTGCAGTGACTTAAAGCAGGATTTCAGTTCCTGACCAGAGATTGAAGTCAGGCCGTGGCAGTGAGAGCGCTGAGTCATTGCCCTGGACCACCAGGGACTAGTGTCCAGCAACAAGTCCCTGGCCCATCGGCTTTGCAGAAATAAGTTCCACAGAGAGACAGAAATTAGTGAAACAAGTATAGTGTTTATTTAGAGGAAAAGGAGTACGTGTGAATAGGCACACACGAGCAGACTCAGCCAGCCAGGCCTCACAGTAGTTTGAATCACTCATATGGGCCATTTCTTCTGGGTTTCCTTTGGCCAATCATCCTGTTTCTCCTGGTTCTGAGTCCGTATTGGATTTTTCTCAGGGTCCTCCCTGTGTGTGTACATGCATCTCTTAGTCAAGATGGATTCCAGGAAAGAATCCAGGAGGTTGACATCACTCCCTTTTTGACCCCCAGGGAGCTTTTCTGCCCATGTACGGTGGGAAAGGTCTCCACCTCGAGAACAGGAAATATGTGGTCTCCATCTTTTCTCTGGGCAGGGCTCAGCTTCTCCAATTATCCTCCTGCTATTATCTTCATCTTGGAGTATCTGTCCACAGGGACAAACTGCAGCTGTTTAGCCGGGGGTCCATCTATCTCCTGCCTCAGGGTGGTGAGCAAGGTGGAGGGAAGCGGAGGCCCAGTGACTACAGCCCTGGCCACCAGCTCCAGGCAGGGCCCAGCTGCCAGAGGTACCTGGCAAGAGCTGGACCCGGGCTGGAACTGCCTCTGCAGCCCTAGTGGGCTGGTCTTCCCAGCCAAGCTCAGGCTTGCTACTATACAGTGGAGACCGCAGTTCCCAATGTCTCAGGGGAGTCTCCAGTGAGAGCCACCAGGACAGCCCTATGTCCCAACAGGGCACGTGCTCCGTGTTGTCCCCTTCTGGGCCCAGGGGAGCCTGGCACACTGAAGGCACCGACAAACACACAACACCAGACTTGTGGTTTCCAGAAAGGTGAATAATTAGTCAAAACCCTCAAACTCTGGGTGTGGTATAGAAACACATCCTGGGCGCAGACCCTTAGACCTCACCTGCCATCAGGTGAGCGGCAGGGTCACCAAGATCCAGCTCCTGCCTGTAAAACAACAATGAATGCTCCTCCCCCAGCCAGGCTAACGAGGTGCAGCTAGAGGAGGGGCAAGGCCATGGAAGTTGCAGAGCCAAGTACAGTGGGCAGACCAGAAGCTGAGAGTGGAACAGACACGGAGAAAACTCCTGTGGCAAATCAAGCCCAACCCTTAAAACACAGAAACGCTGAAGGAATGTTAAGCAACCCAATTAAAAAACGGGCGAAAGATTTGAATAGACACTTCATCAAAGAAGATATGCATGCAATAAGAACATGAAATTGATGCTCAGTATTATTAGTGGAGAGGAACTCAAAAGCCTCTTGATGAAAGTGAAAGTGGAGAGTGAAAAAGTTGGCTCAAAGCTCAACATTCAGAAAATGAAGATCATGGCATCTGGTCCCATCACTTCATGGGAAATAGATGGGGAAACAGTGGAAACAGTGTCAGACTTTATTTTGGGGGGCTCCCAAATCACTGCAGATGGTGACTGCAGCCATGAAATTATAAGACGCTTACTCCTTGGAAGGAAAGTTATGACTGACCTAGATAGCATATTCAAAAGCAGAGACGTTACTTTGCCAACAAAGGTCCGTCTGGTCAAGGCTATGGTTTTTCCAGTGGTCATGTATGGATGTGAGAGTTGGACTGTGAAGAAGGCTGAGTGCCGAAGAATTGATGCTTTTGAACTGTGGTGTTGGAGAAGACTCTTGAGAGTCCCTTGGACTGCAAGGAGATCCAACCAGTCCATTCTGAAGGAGATCAGCCCTGGGATTTCTTTGGAGGGAATGATGCTAAAGCTGAAACTCCAGTACTTTGGCCACCTCATGCGAAGAGTTGACTCATTGGAAAAGACTCTGATGCTGGGAGGGATTGGGGGCAGGAGGAGAAGGGGACGACAGAGGATGAGATAGCTGGATGGCATCACTGACTCGATGGACGTGAGTGTGAGTGAACTCTGGGAGTTGGTGATGGACAGGGAGGCCTGGCGTGCTGCGATTCATGGGGTCACGAAGAGTCGGACACGACTGAGCGACTGAACTGAACTGAACTGAACTATTAGTGGAGCCAGTAATGCTAGAGGGATGTGAGGGTCGCCATAACAACATGACCCAAACTCAACTCAACTCCTGGTCAGAATGACTCAAATTCCAGAAGAAAGGCCTTGCAAAAGAAGAAATGTGTCCATTTCCAGATTAAATGTCATTTACCAGATCAACAGCAATGGTGGAAAGCAGGAGACGATGGAATAAACTCTCAAAATTATCTGGGGATGTGACTTCCTACCTAGAATATCACACCCAGCCAAACCATCAATCACACAAGTGCATGGTGTAAAGCCATTTTCAGAATCACAAGATCTCTATTATACTGCATGGAAAACAGACTCCAGAGGCGTTAAAGAGTTGGGGAAGAATTAACAATTGGGACATTAAAAAAACTAATCAAACGAAAACATGAGGATCCAAAAAGTTACCAGAGAAAGGAAATGTGATCAAAATTTCTTACAAGGCCCAGATGTGAACAAGACTTACATAGATGCTGAGTCCTGATTTAATATTGTTATATACCTACACTGTGAGCATGGAAAAGAGAAAGGTGAGGGCAGATAAGAGAATTAAATTTTCATGTTCCATTGCAGGAAACGAGTAGAAAATGTCTAAAGCTGTTGGAATGAGAAATAGTGGTACAAACGAATTATTGACAAATATTAATTAAGTGCCTGTAAATTATTTAAGGTCTTCCCTTGTAGCTCATTTGGAGCAATTGCCTTTGGGGAAAGGGACTCGGGAAGGAGGCAGGAAGGGGTCAAGGGACAGCTGGCTTTTGTTAGGAGCTGTTAGTACTATTTGACTTTTTTTTTTAACTATGTGCTTATATACTTTGGGAGAAGGGGGATTGAAATAATTAAAATACAATGAAGAAAATGATGAGGTTGCACTGATTGGTCTCAGAAAGACTTTCCAGTTCTGCCAATCTGTGGTTCTACAACTGCCATGGAAAACGAGACCGTGAGGGCCATCAGATCTGGGCCAGCCCTTGACCTCAACATTTGAGAATCCACTCACAAATTCTGCCAATTGTACTAGTATTTGACTAATATTATCATTAATATTTTAATTACATGGATATATTTCAGAAGGTGTTATGGGTTAAAGTGTGTCCCCTAAGAAGGTATATAAATAAGGCTGAGCACCAAAGAATTGATGCTTTCAAACTGTGGTGCTAGAGAAGACTCTTGCTAGTCCCTTGAACAGCAAGAAGATCAAAGCAATCAATCCAAAAGGATATCAACCCTGAATATTCATTGGAAGAACTGATGCTGAAGATGAAGCTTCAATACTTTGGCCACCTAATGTGAAGAGCTGACTCTTTGGGAAAGACCCTGATGCTGGGAAAGATTGAGGGCAGGAGGAGAAGGGGACGACAGAGAATGAGATGGTTGGATGGTATCACTGACTCAATGGACATGAGTTTGAGCAAAATCCAGAAGACACTGGAGGACAGAGAAAGCTGGCATGCTGCAGTCCATGGGGTCGCAAAGAGTTGGACACAACTTAGCAACTGAACAACAGCAAGATACCCTGAAATCCTCTCAGCACTTGTGAATGTGGCATTTTTGGAAACAGTCTTTGCAGATGCAATCAAGTTAAGATGAAGTCATTAGTGTGGAACCTAATCCGATACGACTGATGTCCTTATAAGAAAAAGAGACACACAGAGAGAAGAAAGCCATGTGACAAGAGAGGCAGAGGCCAGAGTGATGAAGTTACAAGCACCACCAGAAGCTGAGAGGCCAGGAAGCATTGACCCAGAGTCTCAGAGGGAGTATGGCCCTGCTAACACCTTGATTTCAGACTTGCGTACTCCAGAACAATGGAACATGCTGAAGCTGAAACTCCGATACTTTGGCCACCTGATGCAAAGAGCCCACTCATTGGGAAAGAGCCTGATGCTTTGGGAAAGGAAAGATTGAAGGCAAGAGGAGCAGGGGGTGGCAGAAGATGAGTCACCGACTCAATGGACATGAATTTGAGCAAACTCCGGCAGATAGTGGAGGACAGAGGAACCCGGCATGCCGGAGCCCGTGGAATTGCAAAAAGTTGGACACGACTTAGCAACTGAACAACGACAATCTTCCAGAACTGTGAGAGGATACCCTTCTGTTGTTTTAAGGCCCCCAGTTTGTGGTACTTACTGATGGGAGCCTTAGGGAACTAATGCAGAAGAAACCAGAATATTAGCAGGAATTTGCCATTAAATCTAAGATCACTGTAGAAAGACTGTATTTTTACTGCAATGCTTATAACATCTGGCACCACAGAGCTTGTTCCTGGAAGTGGCTCAGTTTCCTGCCTTCTAGGCCATGCCTGGCTTTGGGAAACCTGAGGAACTGGGCTCACAAATGTGCCATTTCTTCAGACACTGTGCCACTGACAGGCTTGAATGTGCTCATTCTTTTCTTTTAAAAAAAAATATATACATGCATATATATTTTTTATGTATTTCTTTCTCTTTGGCTGTGCTGGGTCTTTGCTGAGTTTCAGCAAAGACCCTGCTTTCTCTAGTTTGGGCAAGCAGGGGCTATCCTGCAGTCACGGGCTTCTCATTAGGGTGGCTTCTCTCATGGATCAAGGGCTCTAGGGCACACAATCTTCAGGAGTTGCAGCTCATGGGCTCAGTAGTTGCAGTTCGAGTGTTCTAGTAGTGCACAGGCTCAAGAGTTGTGCTTCACGGGCTCAATTGCTCTGCAGCATGTTGGACCCTCCCAGACCAGGGATGGAACCCATGGAACCCATGTCTCCTGCACTGGCAGGTGGATTCTTTACCACTGAGCCACTAGGGAAGCCCTCTTTTTTTTTTAATTAATTTATTTGCAGCCTGTGGGATCAAACACAGGTTCCCTGCATTGGGAGCACAGAGTTTTAGCCACTGGACCATAAGGAAAGTCCCCAAAGAGTTCTTTCTGCTCAAGAACTCCTGCAGCTCAAGAGCTCTGCTCAAAGTGGGGCTCCCGCAGCTCTCAGCCCTGCTCTCTAAGTAGAAGGGCAAGATAAAGGTCAAGAGGGAGGCACTTTTGCAGCCCAAGCAACTGCACACGACCATAGGTTCAGTTCAGTTCAGTCACTCAGTCGTGTCTGACTCTTTGTGACCCCATGGACTGCAGCACGCCAGGCCTCCCTGTCCATCACCAGCTCCCAGAGTTTACTCAAACTCATATCCATTGAGTCAGTGATGCCATCCAACCATCTCATCCTCTGTCATCCCCTTCTCCTCCCACCTTCAATCTTTCCCAGCATCAGGGTCTTTTCCAAAGAGTCAGTTCTTCACATCAGATGGCTGAAGGATTGGAGTTTCAGCTTCAGCATTAGTCCTTCCAATGAACATTCAGGACTGATTTCCTTTAGGATGAAGTGTTGGATCTCCTTGCAGTCCAAGGGACTCTCAAGAGTCTTCTCCAACACCATAGTTCAAAAGCACCAATTCTTCAGTGCTCAACTTTCTTTATGGTCCAGCTCTCACATCCATACATGACTACTGGTAGACTCTCCCTTTATAAAATATATATATATTATTTTTTGGCTGTGCCATGTGGCATGTGGGGTCTCAGCTCCCCAACCAGAGATCAAACCCATGCCCCTAACAGTAACAGCACAGAATCTTAACCACTGGACCACCAGAGAAATCCCATAGGTAGGCTGTCCCTTGAAGAGGTTCTCTTCTCTGTCCCTCCCCCGCCTCCCCCCAGTGTCTTCTGGCCCCTATGCCTCTGATTCAGTGAAATGAGCTCATCTGTCTGGAAGGCAGGCTTACAGAGAGTTCCAGAGCAAGGGATGGTCTGGAAGGGGGTGCAGGCCAATAGGAAAATGGAGCCTGAGGTCATGAGTAGACTCTCTGGAACTTGGCCTGTGTGTGCGTGTGTGTGCATTTGCATGTGTGTCCTATGTGCATGTATGTGAGTGGTTATGTACGTGAGCGTGCATGCACATGTGATTAAGCACATGTCTGTGTGCATGTGCATCCATGCGCCTTGTCTGAGTGTATATCAGGCTGGAGCAGAGAAGCTCTGTAAATCAACCTAGGCCCACCCCAGATGGCTTTCCACTGCCAAACTTTTGGCCCAGGAAGTTCATTTAAACATTCTTCCACCTCCTTTCTTTCCCTCCATCACTATTGATCATGAAGATCCCACCCTCCAGGTCCTCCTTTTGGAAAGTCTTTTTCTGCCTGGTGCTCACCAGCTCGTGACCAACTTCCAGGTAGAGTAAAGGATTAAATGGAAGGCACAATAAGAAGTGAAACAATTAGAATTTCTGCCTCATTATCATGGTAATCTTATCAGTCGGATAATGAGGTATTAATGGAGATTTAATGTGCATCTCATAACAGAATCCCTTGGAGAAAACACACAGGGAAATTGCTGTAAATCCACTTAATGATGGAGAAGTCCCAAAACACCATATTCCAAAGGATGAAAAATGCAGGATGCAAATGAGAAAGAATCAAGGTCAATAACACCACGGGGACAGGCCTAATGGCAGATTTGGAGATATATGTAATAAAAATTGCATGTTGCTTTTAAACCTCACCCTCTGTTGTTTTCAAATGTGCATTCCTCGTAATGAAACACAGAAGTGCAGCCAGAATGATTTGTATGTTTTAGAAACCATAGGGGGGATGGAAACGCGTCTTGCAACCCATCAGTTCCCCTGTGGGGAGCCACGGGAGAAACGGGGTGCTTCACCAAGAGGCCTTGAGAGGAGGGCAGAGGGAGAGCCCCTTGCTTAGCGGAGGGGAAGCAGCCTGCCTGAGTTCAAGGTCATTTGGGAAACACTAACGGAGAGAGCCACATTTATTCATACTTCCACTCCTTCATTCAATCAGCATTTGTCGGGCGCCTGCTGCGTGGCTGACCACAAGCAGCTCAGAAAGCTGAAGGACACAACAGATACAGGCTGAAAATAAAAGCTCTAGTTTGAAGAGCACCTACTAAGAGCCAGGTATTACTGAAATGCCTGATACAAGGATGATCTCATTAATCCCAACAGCAACACCAGAACGGAGGAACTTAATTAAGAGCCCCATTTTCCTGATGAGACACTGAAGCTCAGAGATATTAAGTAAGTTGTCTCCAGTTGCTCATGGCCTGAACTTCACCGCTACTATCTGAGGTTGAACCCTAGGAAAATGATGATACTGGACTGTTGGGGATCCACAGAAAGACTATTTTCATATGGTTCAGGCTAACAGTTTACTTTCTGCCTAGGGACCCTTTCTGGATGTGGATGCCTCTAACAGAGGCAGGAGGGAGGAACAGAAACGTGACCTGAGTTGAGAGTGACAGAATTCAAGGAGCCTCACAAGGGACCGGTGGCCTCCTTTCTTAGCCCCTGATAGCCTGTGTTCCCATACCAGCCCTAGGGGCTCAAGCCGTGGACGCTGAGTAAGTGGAAAGGAAGCCCTGAAACACTCATCCTACAAATTAAAAGCAGTTTGTGGATTAAAAAACACTAAGCAAATGTTGGCTATTTGGTTCTTATAATTTATTGATGATAATAAATAACTCTTGGGCTTTCCACACGTTTGCAAGCATTGAAGGTAAAGTTAGCTCAATTTTTCATTTTAGGGAACTTGGAAAAGCAGAGTTTCATGGGACTTTGAGGGCAAACTGACGGTCCCTGTTTTAGTCCTAAAAAGCCCACATCCTGGGAACATCCTGGGCAAACTGAGACTGTCAGCCGCATCATCCCAGAGGGACACTGGGATGCCCGGGGTCGTGGACAGGAAACACCAGGCCAGTTCCACCCAGCGCTGGGCAAGCAGTCCCTATGTGCCAGGCTCTGTGCTGGGTCCCCATGGTAGCAGCAGATGCAGATTTGCCTTGTTCAGGGCTGTCTGGGGGACCCTGGGGCCTGCGTCTTAATGGCAGCCCAGAATGTAGGGGGTACAGAAGGAATCTTCACCATCCAGTTTCTGACTGGGGCCTAGAAGAGCCTCTGAACACCCATCCCAACAGCCAGAGGATCACAAACCCATTATACAGATGAAGAAACTGAGTCCTTGGTGCTGGTGCTGGCACTTGCTCAGAGTCACAAGCAGTCTGTGAGTGCATAATAGCTGAAGAAGGATGACAAGACCCCACTTGAGGGTAGAAATGGCCTCCAGAGAACAGGTCCGTCTGAGCTAGGACATAAAGGCGGATGGATATTAGGCAACATTTCTGGAGTCTTGCAGCTGTGTTTCGTTTAATCACAGACTGCAAATTGAATGAAGTGAAGACAGTGTTGCCTCTTTGAATTTCCCCCAGGCCCTGTTTAATGAATAAATAGGCATGATTTGTAATTAGCTGATCCGTTGTGCCAACGCTGCGAGAACACCTGAAGCGCGTTAAACATGCCCCCTGCAATCTGGCCGACAATATTAATACGCCCGGCAAACCTTCCCTCCTGGTCCACGGTGCATGTCACCCAATGATCACACGCATTGCTTTGAAGTGGACGTACTGAGGGAAAAAAAGGGGATTTTTTCAGCCTGGAAAGATGAAGACACAGGGTCCTCATGAGCCCTGCCTCCCCATGTGGAATTTTGGAAGCTACAAGTTCAATTTGTTGCCACCCGCAAGTGCTAGACAACCCACAAAGTCATCTCACCTCCGCACTCTCAGCCAGCCTTTCAGAACCCCACGGCTACTCTCAGGAAACCCTTCTGGGCAGGACCCCCCTGGTCGAGGGGTCCACGGCTGGGCCGGGATCCTCAGCCGTGCGGGCTGCGTTTCTTTGTGCAAGCTGGCATCTGTTTGCAGGGGCCGTCTGATACCCACCCGCAGCCGCTGAGTCCACAGATTCCTGCCAAACTAACGGGCATCCTGTATCATTTATCCTCTAATTGGGGCTGCTTATCACGAGTTTTGCCTGCTTTCCGTACTAACCATGTGGCTGGTGCTGAAATTCCGAATCCTAACATTTCCCTGCACGGAGCTGGTAGGAGGGCCCCCGGCCCAGGTAGCGTCTTGATTGCCGCCACATTTTCCAGCAAAGGGGTTTCCATTCATCTTCATCATGGGCTCAATCTGTGCGCCGAAAGGAGGCGGCTGCCCCTGTGGGTCCTCTCCACCCAGTCACCTGGAGGCTCGCTCTCATCTGTTCCTCCGCGTTCACAGGCGCATTTATATTCCGCCCGCCCTGCTGCTTTCTC